>NC_143480.1:63766353-63921409 GCF_027475165.1 Benincasa hispida | reverse complement strand
ACGTGAGCTTTCCAATGAAACTACTGAAACTTCAACAAGAGTTGTTGAAGAACCTGCTTCATCAATAATAATTGTTGATGATAGTTCATCTGGTGGGTCGGTTCCACCTCAAGAGTTGAGGGAACCTCAATGCATTAAGAGGGTTGTGAACCCATATGTTCGCTATATGGATTTCATGGAAATCCTAGCTATGGTAGCCGATGGTGACGTTGAGGATTCGTTATCTTATCAGAAGGCAATGGAGGATGTTGACCGGAATGAATGAGTCAAAGCCATGGATCTCGAGATGGAGTCGATGCACTTCAACTTAGTATGGGATCTTGTAGATCAGCCTGATGGGGTAAGACCTATAGGTTGTAAATGGATCTACAAGAGAAAGCAAGATGTCGATGGGAAGGTACAAATCTTCAAGGCTCGACTTGTGGCAAAGGGCTATACCCAGGTGGAGGGAGTCGACTATGAGGACACTTTCTCGCCTGTTGCCATGTTGAAGTCGATCCACATACTCATGTCCATTGCCACTTATTATGATTATGAGATTTGGAAAATGGACATCAAGACTGCCTTTCTGAATGGCAATCTTGAGGAGACCATTTATATGGTACAGCCCAAGGGATTCATTGCCCAAGGTCAAGAGCAAAAAGTTTGCAAACTGAATCGGTCCTTTTATGGGCTAAAATAGGCATCTCGATTAGAATATTCGGTTTGATACTACGATCAAATCGTACGGCTTTGACCAAAAAGTTGATGAGCCTTGTGTCTAAAAGAAAATCATCAACATGTCAGTAGTTTTCCTAGTGTTATATGTAGACGATATCCTACTCATTGGGAATGATGTAGGACTACTGATTGCAATTAAAAACTGGCTAGCGACCCAATTCCAAATGAAATATTTGGAAGAGGCTCAGTTTGTTCTGGGTATACAGATCTTTCAGAATCATAAGAACAAAGTGCTAGCACTGTCTCAGGTATCGTACATTGACAAGATGTTGCTCAAGTACTCAATGTAGAACTCCAAAAGGGGCTTACTACCATTCAGACATGGTGTTACTTTGTCTAAGGAAATGTGTCCTAAGATGCCTCAAGATGTTGAGGAGATGAGATGGGTCCCATATGCATCTGTCGTTAGTAGTTTGATGTATGCGATGCTTCGTACTAGACCAGACATCTGCTATGTTGTAGGAATAGTCAGTGGGTATCAGTCTAACCCAGGCCAGGGTCACTGGACCGCAGTTAAGAACATCCTCAAGTATCTTCGAAGAATGAGGGACTATATGCTCATGGTATGGAACTAGGGATTTGACCTTATTAGATACATGGATTTTAACTTTCAGACTGATAAAGACTCACGAAATTCCATTTCAGGGTTAGTTTTTACTCTTAATGAAGGAGCAGTAGTGTGGCGAAGCACTAAGCAGGGGTGCATCGCTGACTCCACGATAGAGGCCGATTATGTAGTGGCTTGTAAAGCTGCTAAGGAGATCGTTTGGCTCAGGAAGTTCGTGACAGATCTGGAAGTAGTTCCAGACATGTCTAGGCCCATCACCCTCTATTGTGACAATAATGGTGCTGTGGCGAACTCCAAGGAGCCTAGGAGTCACAGGCGTGGCAAACATATAAAGCGGAATTATCATCTCATCCGCGAGATAGTCCATCGAGGGGATGTGATAGTCATGAAGATCGTTTCGAAGTATAACGTTGCTGACCTATTCACGAAGGCTCTCACGAGTACAGTGTTTGAGGGTCACCTTTAGAGCATGGGTCTATGGGACCGCCCGTGGCTGGACTAGGGAAAGTGGAAGATATTTTGTACTGGGCCTTAGTGCCCTAGTTATTGTTTTGTAATAGTTTTATGTACCCCTACTTGCTTTGGGACAAGTGGAAGATTATTGGGGCGATGCCCTAAACTCTCCTGTCCAATAGTTTGTAAACAGAGTTTTGAACAAACGCTTGTGTTGTATAATATATGATATTTTCTTCACTTTTGTCTATGAACATTAGATGCTTTATTTGCTTTACCACAAACCAATAAACTATGATCCTTGGTTGTCATTTGTAACTTAAGCATGTATATGGAGACATATAGGTGGATCATGTCTTAAGTGATAACCAAAATGGTCTGTAGTATATGGATACAGAAGGAAAACCTTATCCTGGTAATGCTACAGATATGGCTTGCTTTGTAGAATAATTACAAGTGTCGTGACTTGCTACAGATGGTTTGATCCTAATCATTCATGTGGAGACATGCGAGCGGGGGAATGTTTGGACAACCGTTGGGGCAGCTTAAGCATGAGGCTCTGAAATGCATCTTCAACTCCGAAATGGAGGAAGAAACCTCTATTCGTGAACTTGTGCTGAATATGATGGTCCACTTTTAATGTGGTGGAGATGAATGGGTCATGCAACAATAAGGGCAGCCAGGTTAGCATAATCCTGCATTTGTTGCCAGATAGCTTCCTGCACTTTGTCAGCAATGCGATTCTGAACAAAGTGGACTATACCCTTACAACTCTCCTCAATGAGATGCAGACATTCCAATCCTTGCTGAAAAGTAAGGAGAAGAAGGTTGGTGTGGCAAATGTTGCCTCGTCAATAAAGAAGTTCCATAAGGGTTCAACCTCAGGAACAAAGTTTGCACCTTCTACTTCTAACACTTCCAAGTGAAAGAAGAAGAAGGCTGGTATGGGGAAGGGGAAGGCGCCTACTAACCCACAGCCTGTCGCGTAGTGAGGAAGGCAACTAGCGCTGGTGACAAAGGAAAGTGTTTCCATTGTAACCAGGATGGGCACTGGAAGCGAAACTGTCCACGATGGATCAAGGAGAAGAAGAAGGCTAAGGTCAAACAAGGTAAATATGATTTACTAGTTTTGGAAACTTGTTTAGTGGAGAATGATGATTCTGCCTGGATTATTGACTCTGGGGCTACTAATCATGTTTTTCTTCTTTTCAGGGGATTAAATCCTAGCGGCAGCTAGAGGCTGGAGAGATAATGATGCGAGTAGGCACCGAGCACGTCGTCTCAGTTGTGGTAGTGGGAGGGGTCCACTTGACTTTACAGAAGAAGTTTATCATTTTGTATGATGTTTATGTAGTTTCCAAGTTAAAGAGGAACTTGATTTCTATAAAGTGTCTAATATAGTGTAATTATACTCTTAACTTTCAATTGAATAAAGTGTTTATTCATAAAGATGGAGTTGAAATCTATTCAGCAAATCTGGAAAATAATTTGTATGTGCTAATGCCGTTAGCAACGAGTTTCCTCCACAACATTGAGATGTTTAAAACTGTTGTAACTCAAAATAAACGACAAAAGATTTCTCCAAAAGAAAATGCACAACTTTGGCACTTTCGATTAGGGCACAATAATCTCAATAGGATTGAGAGGTTGGTGAAGAATGGACTTCTAAGTGAGTTAGAGGAAAATTCTTTACCGGTGTGCGAATATTGCTTTGAGGACAGAATGACTAAAAGACCTTCTACTGGAAAAGGTTATCGAGCCAAAGAGCCTCTAAAGTTAGTGCATTCTGACATTTGTGGTCTGATGAATGTGCGAGCCAAGGTAGATTATAAGTATTTCATCACTTTTAAGAATTATTACTCTCAGTATGGATATGTTTATTTAATGCAACAGAAGTCTAAACCCTTTGAAAAGTTCAAAGAGTTCAAGGCTGAAGTTGAAAACGCATTGGATAGACGGATTAAAACACTTCGATCGGATCGAGGTGGAGAGCTTTTGCATTCGGGGTTCCAAAACTAATGATAAAACATGGCATCGTTTCATAACTCTCAGTGTCGGGTACACCTTAGCAGAATGGTGTAGCGGATTGGAGAAACAGAACCTTGTTGGACATGGTTTGGTCGATGATGAGTTATACTTCCTTACCAGATGTTTTGGGGTTTTGCAGTGGAGACTTCAGTGTATATTCTCGACTGTGTTCCTTCCAAGAGTGTTGCGAGAACATCTGTGGAGTTGTGGAACGGGCGTAAAGCTAGTTTGCGTCACTTCCGTATTCGGGGTTGCCCAGCATATGTGCTTAAGGCTAATCCAAAGAAATTAGAACCACGGTCAAGGTTGTGCCTCTTTGTAGGCTACTCCAAAGGTACACGAGGGGGTTACTTTTATGATCCTACTGAAAACAGAGTGTTTATGTCTACGAATGCTACCTACCTGGAGGAGGATCATATGAGGGAGCGCAGTCCACGTAGTAAGATCTTGTTACATGATCTTTCCAACGAAACTACTGAAACTTCAACAAGAGTTGTTAAAGGGCCTACTTCATCAGCAAGAGTTGTTGATGATAGTTAATCTGGTAGGTCAGTTCCACCTCAAGAGTTGAGGGAACCTCGACTTAGTGGGAGGGTTGCAAACCCACCTGTTCGCTATATGGGTTTCACGGAAATCTTGGCTATAGTAGCCAATGGCGACATTGAGGGATCTGTTATCTTATCAGAAGACAATGGAGGATGTTGACCAGGATGAATGGCTCAAAGCCATGGATCTTGAGATGGAGTCGATGTACTTTAACTCAGTATGGGATCTTGTAGATCAACCAGATGGGGTAAAACCTATAGTTCGTAAATGGATCTACAAGAGGAAACGAGATGTCGATGGGAAGGTGCAAACCTTCAAGGCTAGACTTGTGGCAAAGGGTTATACCCAAGTGGAGGGAATTGACTATAAGGAGACTTTCTCGCCTGTTGCCATGTTGAAGTCTATTAGCATCCTCCTGTACATTGCCGCTTATTATAACTATGAGATATGGAAAATGGTTTTCAAGAATGCCTTTCTGAATGGTAATCTTGAGGGGATCATTTATATGGTGCAGAACAAGGGATTCATAGCCTAAGGTCAAGAGCAAAAGGTTTGCAAACTGAATCGGTCCATTTATGGACTGAAACAGGCGTTTCGATCTTGGAACATTCGGTTTGATACTGCAATCAAATCGTACGGCTTTGACAAAAACATTGATGAGCCGTGTGTCTAAAAGAAAATCATCAACGGGTCAATATTTTTCCTAGTGTTGTATATAGACGATATCCTACTCATTGGGAATGATGTTGAACTATTGACCGCAGTTACGAACTGGCTAGTAACCTAATTCTAAATGAAAGATTTGGGAGAGGCTCAGTTTGTTCTTAGTATATAGATCTTTCGGGATCGGAAGAACAAAGTGCTAGCACTGTCTCAAACATCGTACATTGACAAGATGTTGCTCAAGTACTCAATGCTGAACTCTAAAAGGCCTACTGCTTTTCGGGCATGGAGTTATATTGTCTAAGGAAATGTGTCCTTAGATGCCTCAAGAGGTTAAGGAGATGATACGAGTCCCCTATGCATCTGCCATTGGCAGTTTGATGTATGCGATTCTTTGTACTAGACCAGACATCTACTACGCTGTGGGGATAGTCAGTAGGTATCAGTTTAATCCAAGATAGGGTCACTGAACCACAGTCAAGAACATCCTCAAGTATCTTCGTAGAACGAGGGACTATATGTTCGTGTATAGAACTAAGGATTTGATCCTTACTGGATACACGGATTCTGATTTTCAGACTGATATTTATTCTCAGAAATCCACTTCAGGGTCAGTTTTCACTCTTAACGGAGGAGCTGTAGTATGGCAAAGCATTAAGCAGTGGTGCATCATCGACTCCACGATGGAGGCTGAGTATGTAGCGGCTTGTGAAGCTGCTAAGGAGGCCATTTGGCTCAGAAAGTTCATGACTAATCTAGAAGTTCTTCCAAATATGTCTAGGCCCATTACCCTCTATTGTGACAATAGTGGAGCTTTGGCGAACTTCAAGGAGCCCAAGAGTCACAAGCGCAACAAACATATAGAGTATCATCTCATTTGCAAGATAGTTCCTCGAGGGGACGTGATAGTCACAAAGATCGCTTCGGAGCACAACGTTGTTGACCCATTTACGATGGCTCTCATGGCTACAGATTTTTAGGGTCAACTTCAGAGCATGGGTCTACGGGACTGCCCGCGGCTAGACTAAGGCAAGTGGGAGATTTTTTGTACTTTGCCTTAGTGCCCTAGTTTATTGTTTTGTGCTAGTTGTTTGTACACCCCACTCACTTTAGGACAAGTGCGAGATTGTTGGGGTCGATGCCCTAAACTCTCGTTGGGTCCTATAGTTTATAAATACTGTATTGAAGAAATGCTTGTGATGTAATAACATATGATATTTTCTTCACTCTTGTC
Source organism: Benincasa hispida (assembly GCF_027475165.1). Lineage (NCBI taxonomy): Eukaryota > Viridiplantae > Streptophyta > Magnoliopsida > Cucurbitales > Cucurbitaceae > Benincasa > Benincasa hispida. The sequence goes on along the minus strand of NC_143480.1, from coordinate 63,915,197 downwards.
TATGAAACATGGGATGTTTTATTTGCTTTACTACAAACCAATAAACATGTATATAGAGACATACAGGTGGATCATGTCTTAAGTGATAACCAAAATGGTCTGTAGTATATGGATATAGGAGGGAAACCTTATCTTGGTGACACTACAGATGCAGCCCGCTTTGTAGAATAGTTAAAAAGTGTTATGACTTGCTACATACGGTCTGATCCTGATCATTCATGTGGAGACATGCGAGCGGGGGCGTCCTATACAAAGAAGTTTGTATAAGACCGGACCACGAAGTGTTATAGTCTCATTACATAATGTCGTTCATGATAGAGACTTCACTTCATTAGGATGACCATGGGTAACACGACCTTAATCCTGAGTGAGTTGGGGACTCTTGCCTTTGAGGGTGGTCCTTTGATTTGCATGGGTGCAAGTGGCCAGATTTCCAACTCAAACCTACCACTTTGGGGATTCGTCTGCTTCAGGAGCTAGGAACTCAACTACACAAGATGGAATTCACTCCATCCCCAAAGCAGGGGTAAGTAGATAGATTGCTCCCTTAAGGGTTAATTTCAGGGCTTGAACAATGTCGTGCCATACACCTTCTCATGGCTCGAGAGGTGTCCATACATAGTAGGACTATGTTGTATTGTTCATTAGAGGGATCAGTCGTACTTAAGGAGATAGATGTAACTACAGGGGTAAAATGGTAAATTGGCTCAGTTGTACTTATGAGTATATGTGAAGGGTTATCGTATTGTTGATTGGTTATATTCAATGGACACAGAAATATATCTGAGGTTAGAAGAGTGCAGCTATCGATCTTTAGTGGAGCGCCTGGCAGTTAACGGATGGTGGATCTCGTGGCTCAAGGGTTTATTCAACTATTCACGTACAGTTGGAGCTTCAAGCCACAGGTTCATAAGGTCCCCTTGGTATCTTGATGACATGCAGAAATGCACGTCATCTTAGGCCTTTTATTTAGAATTATGAGGGCGGTTAAGCAGAATATGCGACAATTATGTTAGGAATTCATAAGAAAATGAGTTTGCATTGTTCAGCATTGAGAATCTCATCTAACCCACTATTATGCATTATTATGCGTTCAATTGTGTATTTTTGTAGCTAATGCAGGAAGTGGATGCAAACGCGGAAGACGGGTTACCACATAAACGACCGCATACGAAGAAACTCTCCATCGCAAAGGCGAGCGCATACGATCAACGCATGGGTGTTGTGGTAATCAACCGCATGCATCCATCGCATAGGAGTTGCAATCTTCAAGCAATTGCGGTCATCGTGTAGAAGTTGTGGTAATCAAGCAAATGCGGTCACTGCATGATTGCGGCTACATGATAAACCATAATAGTGGGATGAATGCAAGGTTGGTGGAATGAACGCATCAATGCATATCTCGAGAAAATCAAAAGATGATGTTGACATTTCACCTACCATGCCGTTAGCAGCAGAGATTCAGAAAATGACTAATACGCCGCGAATGTCAAAATCAGAGCAGTCCATTAATGTTGTTGGCGATCAAGCTCTATAAATAGAAGCCGCCGAGCATAATTTCAAATCATCCAGAGTTTTCACCCAAGGTTTCCTACCTTCTGGTGGATCCTTATGATCCAGACGAATGCGTTAGAAGAAAGCTTGAGAGTTCTTCATCTCCTTCATCCATTCCGAGTGACGACCGGAGCCTTCGACGGAGTTAGATCTCGAGAGAGTCAGCTCCACCGCCCTTCCATGGCACCACCGACAGCCTTGACACACATCTGCTGGAAGTAAGATATTGCTTCCAGCTGGTTTTTTCATTTTCTCTTCTTTTCTTATATTGTATTTTATTACATTTTGGATTAAGAAATTAATACGGATGCAATATCCTCTCCGAAGGTGCATACGTTGTGTAATAACAAACGAAGCTTATTCCTAAGTTCCCCATTCTTGCTTATGCGTTCCAATCCGCTCTCTCGAGTCTTAGATTTGGTTTTTAGACTACTCTTCTGTTGGGAATGTCCTAGAACTCGCAGTTCGTGTTAAGCATTCTATTTAATCATTAACAATGACTTGTTGATTTTGCATCTTATTATGAAAATCCAATAAACGCATCCTTGGCTATAGTCTGAATGTTATAACTTTATGTCGTGACATAAACAGGATCAAGTTGACAGTATATAGCCTAAATGGTCTAATAAGTATATGGATGAAATTGGGTATCTCATCCTTGTAACACTATTGGATACTGCCCACTCTGTAGTTGTTACAAGAAGTTGTAAGATGCTACAAATGATGTGATCCACAAATCGTTCATGTTGAGACATGAGAGTGGGGGTATCCTATGCAATGAGTTTGCATATAGACTGGACCACGAAAATAGTTACTTTTCTTTCTAAACGACCGTTTATTGTTAAAACTGACTATTTCATTTATTATATAACCTAGGTTAACTCGATCTTAATCCTGAGCTAGCTATGAAATCCTTTTTGTTCGGGATTATCCTTTGATCTATAAACGGTGAGAGTAGTCCAACGGCAATGCTCAATAAGCTTACCATTTTGGGGATAAGACTGGATGAATGGATGGGGACATAGCCTTGCAAGATGGAATTCACTCCTACCCTATTTAAGGTTAGCAGATAGATTGTTCTCTTAAGTACTGACTCCAGGTCTTGAACAATCAGGGCCCCACCTTCTCATGATAAAGAAAGGATTTGATTCATAGAGATTATGAATCAAAATTGTTCATTAAAGGATCAGTAGGAACATAAGGAACAAGATGTAGTCACCAAGGTAAAACGTAATTTTGACCAAGTTGTGATTACGAACAACCTGTGAAGGATCGACTTACTGATTATGGTTATTAAGTGGACATAATATATCTACAGTGAGGGGAGTTCAACTATAGGCTATAGTGGAGTGTCCCATTAGTTAACGAATGAGGGTTAGATCGAACTAATGAGTTTAGCCGATTAATCTCGAATCGTTGGAGCCCATGATCTGTAGGTCTGTGAGGTCCCCCTACTAGCTCGTAAATGGATAAGCTTTAGGGTAGCTTTTGAGATTAATTTGAAACGTTCAAATTAAACGGAACAAGAGAATAAATATTTAAATATGATTTAAATATAAAGATGATTATTGTGCAAAACTTAATTTAATATTTGATTTTAAATTAATTAATTTTTTAAGTTAATTTATGAAATTAGTTTAAGAAAATTAAATTTTGTATTAAAATGATTTAAGATAATTTTTGTTTTAAAAAGAAAATGAAAAAATCATTTTTCATGTTGCACAAAAATGGAAAATCAAATGGAAAATGGGTATTTTCCATTACCATCATCTTTATGCTCACACACAAACCATGATCTTCTCTACTTTGATTCTCCAAGCATGAGCTGCAAGCCATGCACTCCATCTCTTTGCATGTTCATCCTAGTATATAAAGTAGAACGGAGTTATTGGAGAGGAGGATAATGAACAGAATTTTGAAAGAATTTTCTCTGAAGAAGAAGTTGTCTTCTTCAGTTGTGTTGTTGTGTGTTTCTCTGTTTTTTCACATCTTCAAGTTGTTCTTGAGTCCTACAACTCTGCCTAAAGCTCCAAGAGCATATTAGGGAAGGATTTGAGGTTGTTCACATTGATAACAAGCAAGGACAGCAGTTGGACAGGCATTATCTTGAAGAGTTCATTAGAGGTATGTTCAGAAAACCCATTTTTGAGAAGAGCATGCTTTAGTTTTTGCTAAAATTAGTGAATTAGAAAGCTTATGGATCCTTGATACTTCCGCTGCATGTTGTTTTACTCTTTCATCTTCCAAGTATGCCTAATTGATGAATGATGCGCTCATAAGACAAGGTAATCGTATAAACTTGGCTGACATAAGATTATTCCTATCTTTAGTGAATACTTGTTTACATTGCTTAATGCGACCAACCACTTACCCTCTCGGGCAGTTAGTTGTTACTGACTTTACTCATAGAGAAGCGTTGCATCCGCCTATAGACGGGCGTTGCTACAGCTTCACACTAAACAAATAAGGTTTTCTCACACACTCGCACAACACATACCTTCCGGTGGTTTACTACATGCTTCATATCTCTAATCCGCATGACTAAGTATGTGATACTCTAGCAATCTTGCTAAGTGATGCAATGAGAGTTAAGGATGCTAAGTAAAGAAAGATGGAGATGGAATCGAAGAAAACACAAAAATTCATTGAACACACAATGTATTCATTTCTTAATCCAAAATGTAATATAATACAATATATGAAAACAAGGGAAAATGAAAAGACTAGCTGGAAGCAATGTCATGCTTCTAGCGGATTTGTGTCAAGGCTGCCGGTAGTGCCATGGAAGGGCGGAGGAGCTGACTCTCTCGAGATCTAACTCCATCGAAGGCTCCAGTCGTCACTCGGAATGGATAAAGGAGATGAAGAACTCTCAAGCTTTCTTCTAATGCGTTCGTCTGGATCACAAGGATCCACTCGAAGGTAGGAAACCTTGGGTGAAAACCATGGATGATTTGAAATTATGCTTGGCGGCTTCTATTTATAGAGCTTGATCGCCAATAGCATTAATGGACTGCTCTAATTCTGACATTCACGGAGCGTTAGTCCTTTTCTGAATCTCTGCTGCTAACGGCGTGGTATGTGAAATGTGAACATCATCTTTTGATTTTCCCGAGATATGCGTTGATGCATTCATTCCACCAACCTTGCAGTCATCCCACTATTATGGTTAATCATTAGCCACAATCGTGCAGTGACCACATTCAATTGATTACCGTAACTTCTACACGATGACTGCAATCGCTTGACGATCGCAACTTCTATGCGATGGACGCATACGGTTGATTACTGCAACACCCATGCGTTGATCGTATGCGCTCGCCTTTGCGATGGAGAGTTTCTCCGTATGTGGTCGTCTATGCGATAGCCCCGCTTCCGCGTTTGTGTCCACTTTCTGCGTTAGCTACAAAAATACACAATTGAACGCATAATAACGCATAATAGTGGGTTAGCCAAGATTCTCAATGCTGAACAACGCAAACTCATTTTCGTATGAATTCCTAACATAATTTTCGCATATTCTGCTTAACAGCCCTCATAATTCTAAATAAAAGGCCTAAGATGACGTGCATTTCTGCATGTCATCATAGCTCAATGGTGTTGGCTTTTTAGCCCTTAATCTCAAATTAATTAATTTCAATTAATTAATTAATCAATGTTTTGATGATAACAAACTCAATTTTTAATTACTGAAATCTTAGTATTTTAATATGTCCATAGCGTAGAGCTCGAAACAACGATTCCAACACCTCTTGAATCACTCAAATCGGAGCTAAAACGAAGACGATATGACCGAAACAAGTCTATAGAGAAAATACCGTGGTGGATGACATAGCATAACCAAACCATTTGCATGTAGACATGTGGCAGCATATTGGTTGAATGGTGGATCATTAAGAGATTAACATATGATGGACTTTTGATTTTTGGATTGATTTAAAATATAAAAAAAATTGAAACTAAAAAGAAATTTAAAAGGAAAATAAATTTAATATTATTTTATGTTTGTGTCTAACGGCTAGTTTTTTACACATGGTATGTTTTTTATTTTTGGATTGACTTTAAAAAGAATTAATTTAAAAAGAAAATGAATTAAAAGAAAAATGAATTTAATATTATTTTATGTTTGTGTCTAACGGCTAGTTTTTGACACATAGTATGTTTTTTTATTTTTTCGATTAATTTTAAAAAGAAAATGAAGTTCAAAAGAAAAGAAATTTAATATTATATTTTGTTTGTATCTAACGACTAGTTTAGTTTAAAATCTCCACAATTGATTTTTCTTTTCCAAAATCCAAGGGTCCAAATTAATTGTGGTTTCTAAAAATTTGTCCATCTCTATATAAACCATCTTCCTCTCTAATTTTTAAATCAACAAATTTTATATTTCATAATCCTCCAAAACTCAAAAGTTCCATTGTTGCTCTCTCTAAGTTCCCAATTTTCTTTTCTTTTCATCTTATTCTTGAGAGAGTGTTATTGTATTGTGAGAATAAACTTGTTGAGTGCTTAAACTTGTAAATCCACTCTAGTGATAGTTGTATTGTGTTCTTCAAAAATTCCAACATTTGTAATGGTTTGATCCTAAACTGTGGAAAGGATCAGGTTTGCTCTTGAACCCGTAAAAGGAGCGGTGATATAACGGTTGGGCTCTAATCCGTGGAAAGAGTCGGAAAGATTTTATTCAAATTCCCAAGAAGCACTTGGGGAGTGCAGTAGGTCGAGTTTGACCAAACCACTATAAAAATTACGGTGTCTTCTTCTCTAACTCTTTCTTTTTTATTTTTTTTAATTAATTTAAGAAATTTATTATGTTTTAGTTTGTTCTTATTTATTTGCTAAAATTTGATAGAATTAAATTATCACATTTTTGTCATCTTATTTGTTGCATAGTTTGAATTTTTCTTATTATTTATAAAAAGTGTATTAATTAGTTTAATTGGGTTAATTTAGAAAAAAAAAATTAATTAAACCCTATTCACCCCCCTCATCTAGGGTTGCCATATCGATCCAACAAATGGATTCAAGTTAAGAATAAGTTTTTGGGTCAGTTTAAGGTGTTCAAACTGACAAGAGGGAGTTTGATTATTATGATATGATTAAACTGATCAATTATATATGATATAGTTGACATGATGTATGAGATACATTAATTGGAGAAAAAAGATATAAATATGATTAATATTTAGTGGAGGAGAAAAGGACTATGATTTATGTGTTGCTTATGATGTGTTATTAAAACTATAGGTTATAAATATAATATGATTATATTTATTTATAATTAAACAATTATGAGATAATTATTGGTAGGTTTCTCCATAACCGTACGTGAAAGTGGGAGGCTGCATTCAGTTTTCATAACTGAAGGATAAAATGAAAACAATTTTCATTTTTGCTGTGAGATCGGATAATCGCTTGAGATTTGTACACTGTCCATCGTCTAGTTAACGAGAGCATACACGATAGCTCAAGTTTTCCTAAACAATCATCTAAACGATCAACCCCTATTTACTAAAAGATCATGCACCTTTTTCTAAACGATCAAGCATTCGTCTATACGATAAACACAAAATTTCTCCCACTTGCTTGGTCATTGAATACGATCGTATTTTCCTCCTCCCCTCTACGAAATTCAACAGAGCCCACACCTCCTAGATTCTCACTCTGAGAATACCGGGGTTACTGAGTGGTGTTGTCCTCCTTGCTGCCTGTTCGTGTAGAATACCGTTCGGTGGTGAGCAACAACGAGATTTGGTGGACGATTGGCTTGGCGTGCACAACGACAGCGAGAGTTGCTGATATTGACGAGAGCGAGAGATATAGAGAAGAAAAGTTTATCAAAGGTGAGTCTCTTGTTCCTTTGTTATTTTTTATTAAAAGCATGTTGTAATTTTTTAGTAGATGCATAACTTGTTGTATGCTTGTGAATGCGGTATTTCTGTCACAATGAATTTGGAACGATCTTACTTCCACTCATAGGTCCTCTTTGATCAAAGTTCCTTCAAAGGCAAGGGTAAGTAGATAAATTGTTTCTTTAAAGGCTGATTTTGGGTCTTGAACAATGTGGCTCCACACCCTCTTTTGGCCCCAGGGGAGTTTAGTCATAGTTGAACTATGATTTATTGTTCATTAGAGGAATCAGTGGTACTTAAGGAGTTAGATGTGACTACAAAAGCAAAACCGTATTTTGACCTAGCTGTACTTACAAGCAATTTGTGAAGGATCATCATACTGTGATTGGTATCCAATGGACACAGAAATATATCTGTAGTGTGAAGAGTGTAACTGTCGGTCTTTAGTGAAGTGCCCGACAGTTAATGGATAGTGAATAATGTAATTAAAGAGTTTAATTAATCATTCATGTACCGGTGTAGCTTCAAGCTAGAGGTCCATAAGGTCCCCTTGGTAACTCAATGGGATTTAGTTGAGAATCAGTTTTTGGATTAATTTGAATGGTTCAAATTAATAGAGGGATTTAATTATATATGATATAATTAAGTTGTTTCAATTATATAATGAGATTCAAATATAGTTTCTATGAATTGGATTCATAGTTATCAAATTTAATATTAATAAGATTTATATTAAATGTCATATTTAAAAGAGAAAAGAAACTATAGTTTATATTGTATGTGATACAATATTAAAACGATAGGTTATATGTTATATTTGATATAACATATAATTTAATATACATAATGTGAAAAGTTAGTTATCATATTTATATTTATATTATTATTATTATTTAAATAATAAAGAAGGGAGTTACAACTCCCTTCCATTCTTTTCTCTCCACCCACGTAAATGGGTGGTGGTTATTTTGGCAAGGAGAATAAAAAGAAAAATGTTTTCTTCTTTTTCTCAAGGTGGCTACTGGTTGGACGATTCAAAAAGAAAAATACATAAGTATTTTGTGTCTTTTTTCTTGGGTTTTTTAGAGTTCTCAATCTTCCTCCTTTACATTAAGTTTTCCCTCTTAACCAAAATAGTCAGAACTCACTAATAATGGGTAGAAATGCACGTTATTATAGGCCTTTTATTTAGAATTATGAAGGCTGATAAGTAGATATGTGGTGATTATACTAAGAATTCATGAGAAAAGTGAGCTTGTGTCGATCAGCATGTAAAATCTCGGCTAACCCACGTTTATGCATTATTTTGCATCCCATTGTCTATTTTTGTAGCTATCGCAGGAATCGATCGCATGCATTGAATTTCACCATCGCAGAGGTGATCGCATACGTTTGACGCATGGATGTTACGGCCATTAACCGCATGCGTCCATCGCATAGAGGTTGCGGCTACATAGTATAACCATAATAGAGGGAGAACGCAAGGGTGGTGTAATGCGATGATACTTTGGAAACCAAGCATGAACGCATACCTCGGGAGTATCAAAAGGTGATGTTGACATTTCACTTACCACACCGTTAGTAGTAGAGATTCAGAGCAGGTCCATCATGCCATTAGCAGCAGAATTTCAGAGAATGACCATTAAGGGCAAATCCTTGTGATCCAGACAAAAGCGTAAGAAGACATTCTCTGAGAGTTCTTCATCCCTCCAACCATTCCGAGTGAAGACCAGAGCTTCATTGGAGATAGATCTCGAGAGAGACTACTTCACTGCCCATCCATGGCACCATCGACAGCCTTGACACACATCTGATGGAAGCAAGACATTGCTTACATCTGGCCCTCCATCTCTCTTCTATCTCTGTATTGTATTACATTTTGGCTTAAGACATTAATACATTTTGTGATCAATGCATTTCTCTATTTCCTTCGATTCGAACTTCATTTACCTCTTCTTTATTATCCTTTATTTTCATTGCAACGACTAAGTAATATTGCTAGAGTATCGTATACTTAATCATGCGGCATAGATATATGAAGTATGTAGCAAACCATCGAGAGGTGTGCATTACGCGAGTATTGTGAGAAAATCTTCTTTGCTTAGTGTGAAGTTGTAGCAACGCTTGTCTGTGAGTGGTCGCAATGCTTGTCTATGAGTTAATCAGCATGATTAACTGCCTGATAGGGTAAGTAGTGGACCTCACTAAGCAAAGTAAGCAGTGTTCCTAGAGATAGGAATAATCTTATGCCAACCATGCTTTATATGATTACCTTGTCTTATGAGTGCATCATTCATCATTTGGGCATACTTGAGAGAGTAGTCTAAAAACCAAATCTAGGCTTGAGAGAGTCAGATTGGATCACATAAGCAAGAATAGAAGCTTAGGAATAAGTTCTGTTTGCTATTACACAGCGCATGCACCCTATAGATAGGATATGATAGTATGCGGTCACATCGCATACGTACGGAAGTAGGATATGATGGTATGCAGCCACCTTGTTTATGTGTGAGAGTGCATGAGAAAGAATAGAGACTTAGACATAAGTCCTATCGACACTATCGCATATGCATCACATGCATCTTAGTCAATTGTGTATAGCATAATCACATAACTTGCGCTGGCTGGGGTTACACTTGCAATCAAGCTTATTGATGCGGTGAAGTCATCCCCGCCATTTTGTCTGTTTTTCCCATGCATCTTATTACGCATTAACAGTTACCATGTCTCTAACTCTCATAATCATACTTCCATTGCTTAATTTGTTTAGTTAGGAGTAGGAGTAGTGCATAGTCCTTAAACTTCAATATTCTTTTATTTTTCGCCACAAACACATTACTTCATAACATTTAGCTACAAGTCCCTGAGTTCGACCTTGAATCACCCCGAAAAACTTGCAATGTCGTTATACTTGGCGAGAGAGCAAGAAAACTTATGGCAGGAACACATGGTCATCGCATAGATTCTTAGACGCATATTGCATATCCCTTAGTCCAATGCATGACCAACGACGACGGAGAACCAGGTTATAGGTTTCTAATTCCAAATTCTATTCTTATATTGAATCGTTTTACAGTATTGTGGGTTTTATAATTTGCATTCTATTTATGCGATGAATGGTTGTTGATGGATTTGTTGATGGATGTTTCAGGATAGAATGCTCTGTTTAAGGCTTTCTTTAATTTAAAATTTTGGTTTGTAAAAGCCCCTACATTTTTGGGCATTAATCTTGCAATCGAGTCTGTAATTTGTAAGTTTTAGTCGCTCGTGAGTTGCAGAGCATTGGTTCGATGGAGAAGACGGAACAGAGGTTCCAGATCATGTAGTTACAATTAAACAACCGGGTAGCTCTTGCTATGTGATCAGGTAGCTTTTGCTACACGATTGTGTAGCATTTTCTAAACGATCGCATAGCTAATGCTACGCGATCGCGTAGAGTTTGCTACACGATCGTGTGGCATTTGCTACAAGATTGCATAGTTGCTTGTTGAACGATCGCACGATCTTTAGATGCTCATCGCACGGTTGCTAGTTACGTGATCGCGCAGTCTTTCATGCACATCGCATAGATGCTCGTCGCATAATTCATTTGCTACACGATCAGCTGCAAGGTGGTTCTTTGATGGGCGGCTTGATTTGAGCGGTTCAAAACCCGATTCATCTGTTTCGAACCGGTTGGCTCATTTTTTGTAATAGTTAGCCTTTTGTTTTTTTTAGAGGTCCTATCCGATCCATCAACTGTTAGAGTAAATATACATGTGATGTATATTTTATATTATATGTCAATGTATGTCATATAGTTTTAAAATTCACCATAGGTTATGCATTTATGTTCATGCATCATTTTATATTAAAGTGTTATAATATATGAATATGCATGATTTAAATTACATAAAGCATGTTCATGCATAATATAGTATAAATGTTGTAGTATATGTATGCATGCATTATAGAATATCCATGCATCATTTATATTATAAGTGATATAATATATGGTTCAATGGATGTATGGAATGTATGCTATAGCATGATTCATTTCTTAGTTATATAATTGTTATATAATAGTAATGAATGAATATTGCATGAAGCATGACATTACCTTAGGTTAATTTATAAATGTTATAATTAACTAAAGTATGACAAGCATGCACTGGTTGTTTTTAATTGTTTCATTTATAAATAATTGTTATAATTAAATGACATTAGAATTAAATTCAATAGAGTTGCATGCAAACCTTAGACTATAATCATTTTTAAAAATTGTTTTAAAAATATGATTGAGATAGACCTAGGATCACATTTCTAGTGAGATTAGAAATAAAAGTTTAATCTTTTAATCAGTTTAATAGGATTAAATTGATTCTTAATAAAAGATTAAATATGTAACAAATGTATCTATGAGGGACTTTTTCGCTAAGGTGGGTTCTGGCTAGGTTGGGGTACTTAAGTCGGTGGAAACGTCACACCCCTACCTGGGAACCTACCTGGATAGGTGAATTAGATATTTGTTACATGCATGCAAGTTTGATCAAAGTCTATTAAAGAGTTCAATGAGACATCAATCAAAATTGTTTAATTATCAAAGACAAGAGTTGTTTTTTAGCAAATTAAACAAACACTTAGATAAATTCAGTAGTTGGATTTTTCCTAAGTTAATTAACCCTAAGTAAAACACTCAGTGGGAGGAAAATGAGGTATGTGATACTTCAATTTTAGCCTCTACACGTATCTCCCTAAAAGTTCACATCATGAGATCTACTTTCGGCTTCGAGGCACCATGGTTGTCACCCTACAGGTGGCATTTGGGCAAGAGAGATTGTTTGTAGTAAGTGGGAATGGGATGTGTGACAACATATCCCTCGGTCTCTCTCATTAGGTTAAATAAAGTTTCATGCATCACCTCGAGGCATCGTGGGTGTCCCCCTAAAGGATGGTTGTATTGCATGACGCTTTATTTGATCTCTAGAAATGGATAAGGTTGCTTTAGTTTCGTATCCTAATCGGCTTTTCCCTACAATTGGCTCATTGGGGCAGAACTCTAGAACTAAAAATGGGGGATTACACTTACACATAATTGTTAAGGATGTTAACAAATTCTGGACCGAACAATGGTGACTATTAGTTACAGTGACAAGGAGTTGTTTGTGTCTAATGGTTGAGAATGTCTCATTTCAGTGAAGGGGCACTTGATTACCCTACGGTGACTTTTTTCCTGCCTCACTGAAACAACATTGCAAAATAGATGTCACTTAAGGTACATTAGACTATTTTACTAAAAACTGATTGGTTTTCTTAAAGTGGTTTAATGCAAGTAGACTAAAACAGTTTGTTCTTTTTCAGCAATTTCTTATAATGGCTATTGCTACTTTAAGTTTACTAGCCGTTGATAAGTTAACGGGAGAAAACTACGCTAGTTGGAAAAACACAATCAATACTATTCTGATCATTGATGATCTTCGATTTGTCCTGATGGAGGAGTTTCCTCCCATTCCACTAACCAATGCTCCTCGAAATTTTTGGGAAGCATATGAGCGTTGGACAAGGGCAAACGAAAAGGCCCAGCATATATCTTGGAAAACATTAATGAAGTCTTGACAAAAAAGCATCAGCCCATGCTCACGGCTCATGAGATCATGGAACCCCTGAGGGGAATGTTCAGACAATCATCTACACAGCTAAGGCATGAAGCTCTGGAATACATCTTCAATGCCCGTATGCAAGAAGGGGCATCTATTCGAGAACATATCTCAACATGATGATCCACTTCAATGTGGCAGAGATGAATAGGTCGAGCAACGATGAAGCCAGTCAGGTTAACATCATACTGGAACTTTACCTGAAAGTTTCCTAAATTTTCGTAGCAATGCTGTTTTGAACAGAATTAACTACAACCTGACCACCCTGCTCAATGAGCTACAAATCTTCCAATCCTTGTTGAAAAGCAAGGAGAAGAAGGGTGAAGCAAATGTTGCTTCATCTTCCAAAAGGTTCCACAAAGGTTTGACCTCTAGAACCAAGTCTGTACCTTCTTCCTCCTGCACCAAAAAGTGGATGATTAAGAATGGTGGAAAAAGGAAGGGTACTAACCCAATAATTACTGCAAATAGGGGTAAACAACCCATCAAGGCTGACAAAGGAAAGTGTTTCCACTGCAACCAAGATGGGCACTAGAAGAGGAAGTACCCCAAGCATTTGGCAGAAAAGAAGAAGGCCAAATAAATTAAATATGATTTGCTTGTATTGGAAATCTGTTTAGTGGAGAATGATGATTTTTCCTAGATTATTGATTCTGGGGCCATTAACCGTGTTTGTTCTTCATTTCAGGAAATCAGTTCTTGACAGTAACTAGATGGTGAGATGACGATGCGAGTTGGAACCGGACACGTCATCTTAGTTGTGGTAGTGGGAGGTCTCCAGTTGATTTTACAGAAAAAATCTCCTGTTTTAAAAGATTTATTTATAGCTCCTAACTTAAAAAGGAACTTAACTTCTATAAATTGTTTGTTAGAACATTGTTATAATATCAACTTTTCTTTCAATAAAGTGTTTATTACTAAAAAAAGTGTTGATATTTTTTCTGTAAAACTAGAAAATAATTTGTATGTGCTAAGGTCGTTAGCAACAAATGCCCTCCATAACACTGAGTTGTTTAAAATTATTGTAACTGTACATAAAAAACATAGAATTTCTCCTAAGGAAAATGCGTAACTTTGGCACCTAAGACAATGACACATCAATCTCAATAGGATTGAGAGGTTGGTAAAGAATGGACTTCTAAGCGAGTTAGAAGAAAATTCTTTACCTGTATGTAAGTCATGTCTTAAAGGCAAGATGACTAAGAGACCTTTTATGGTTCGATGAATGTAAAAGTTAAGGGAGGTTATGAATATTTCATCACTTTTGTTGATGATTATTCAAGATATGTGTACATTTATTTAATGCAACATAAGTTTGAATCATTTGAAAAGTTCAAAAAAATTCAAGACTAAAGTTGAAAATGCATTTAATAGAACGATTAAAACATTTCGATCTAATCGAGGTGGAGAGTTTATGGATTTAACATTCTAGAACTATATGATAGATCATGGAATTGTACCCCAACTCTTAGCACCTGGTATAGTTAGTAAAATGGTGTATCAAAAAGGAGAAATCGAACCCTGTTGAACATGGTCGAGCTATGATAAGTTATGCTTCCTTACCTGACTCATTTTAGGGTTATGCAGTAGAGGCTGCAGCGTATCCTGAACTTTGTTCCTTCCAAGAGTGTTGCCAGAACACCTGGAATGGTCGTAAAGCTAGTTTACGTCATTTCAGAATCTGGGTTGCTTAGCACATGTGCTTCAGGCCAATCCTAAGAAATTGGAACCATGTTTAAGGTTATGCCTATTTATAAGCTACCCCAAATGAACGAGAGGTGGTTACTTTTTTATCTTAAAGAAAACAAAGTATTTGTATCGAAAAAGGCTACTTTTCTTGAAGAATACCACATAAGAGAGCACAAGCCTAGAAGTAAGATTGTGTTGAATGAGATTTTCAAAGAAACTACTGAATCTTCAATAAAAGTTGTTGAAGAACCTAGTACCTCAAAAAGAGTTGTTTAAGTAGGTTCATCTAGTGGGTCAAATTCACATCAAGTGTTGAGGGAACCTCGACATAGTGGGAGGGTTGCAAACCCATCTATTCGCTATATGGGTTTAACTAAAGTCCAGTAGTGATGGAATACACAAGCTTTCAACGGAAGAAAATGGAATCAATAAGCACTCTAATTACATTTAATTTGAATTCTAAAGCATGCATTTTCAGAAAAACACAAAAAGGGTTTCAAGTTTCATACATTTAATGAATTCTTCCAATTCCAAGCTGCTCTTCACTCCAATTCAGCTCCAAATCAACCGTGAACCACCAAGAGATCTTTTCTACTATTCTCAGCCTTAAATTTGAGTGGTGGAACTCGAATTTAAGTGAATTTGTGAAGTTATTTTTCTGGGTTTTTAGAGGAAGAAGAAGATGAGTGCAAAAACTCTTTCTTCAACTCAAAGCGCTACCTCTTCCACTTCAATTCTGAGTGTTTTATCACTCTTCAGCATGCAAGCACTTCATCAGCCATGAATACCAGTAGCTTGATCAAATTCAAGTGGAAATTGATGTGTGATCTTGCATGGAGAACACCTCATGCATGGAGGTGAAAGTCGGAAAACCCAACTTTCTCCATTTTTTTTTTCAAAATTCTTAAATTTCCAATTTCTTTTAATTAATTCTAAATTAATTAAAACTTGATTTAATAAATCCATAATTTAATTAAATCAAATTCCAAATTCTCAAATAGAATTAAAATTGGAATTAATTTGAATTTATAATTAATTTAAACATATTTAATTAATTAATTAATTATTAAATATTAAATTAATCACATACCTAATTTTAAACATGAATCCTATTCATGTAATTAATATTTAAATCAATATTTAAATATTATAAACTCTCAAATTTCATTTAATTTCAATAAACTAAACGTTAATTATATCATATATAATTATACAAACCCTAATTCGAATTTGAACTATTCAAATTCAAACACTAGTTTCAATTTGAACATTTTCAAATTGAATTTCAATTTGAACAATTCAAATTGATATCATTCCAAATTCACTCAATTTATTAGTTCAAGGTGTTCATGTTTTACGAGCTAGTAGAGGGACTTTATGGATCTACAGATCATGAGCTCCAACGATTAAGATTAATTGGCTAAAACTCTTTAGACCAAATTAATCAGTATTCGTTAAGTATCGAGTCACGCCACTGTAGCTCGATAGTGGCACTCTCCTCAGTGTAGATATATTTGTGTCCACATGATATAACCATAACCAGTAAGTCGACCCTTCGTAGGTTATTCGTAATAACGGTTGGGTCAATATGTTGTTTTACCCCCAATATTACGTCTTGTTCCTTAAGTTCCTACTGATCCTCTAATAAACAATTGGTTTATGATCCAATCACTAAACCAGATCCCTCTCGGGACAATGAGAAGGTGAGACCTCTTTTTCAAGACCTGGATTCAGTACTTAAGAGAATAACCTTTCTCCTATCCCTAAATCTGGTAAGTGTGAATTCCATCTTGCACCCTATGTCCCCAGCTATCTACTCGGTCTTACCCCTGAAATTGGAGGCTTATTGAGCCAGCGCTATTGAGCCAACCCTCATCCATGCAAATCTAATATTGGAGGTAATCCAATCACTAAATCGAGTCCCTCTCGGGCCAATGAGTGGGTGGGGCCCAAGACCCGAAGTCAGCACTTAAGGGAACAACCTCTCTACTATCTTTAAAATTGGGTAGGAGTAAATTCTTTCTTACACCCTATGTCTCCAGCTACCTACCCAATCTTACCCCTGAAATGGGAGGCTCATTGAGCCGACACTATTGAGCCAACCCTCACCCATGAAAATTTAAGGATAATCCTAAATAAACAAGAGTTCATAGTTAGCTTAGGATTAAGGTCAAGTTACTTAGGTCACCACTTTGAAATAGTCTGTCTTGAATATTAAACAATGTTATAAAGTAAGAATGACTTATTTCTTGGTCTGATCTTATAAAAACTCTTTGCATAAAACGCCCCCACTCATATTTCTCCACATGAACGGATTATGATCACTTCGTTTGTAGCATTTTACAATAAATGTAACATCTAGTAAGTGGGTTGCATCCAATAGTGTAATCAGAATAAGGTACCCAACCTTATTCATATACTCTAGATCGTTTTGGCTATTTACCTGAACTTGATCCATTTTATGTCTCTACACAAAGTCCAAGTACTCATGTAATAACTATGGATCTTAGTTTATTGGACTTAGTATATACAAGTGTAATTTACATATTCAACAATAATTTTATTGACTAACTGGTAATAACATCTTTATCGTAAATAGAATATATTTAAAATTACAAATTGTGAGTTTTAGGACATACAAGCCAACATGTAAGGGATTCTAGCTTTATGAATATTGTGTTATCTTTAGCTTTGAGCTTAGAGTCATTCATTTGTAACAGATGATTCATTTTTATTTTGGCTTACTCGAGGATGAGCAAAGTTTAGGTTGGGGGTATTTGATAGCGCCCAAAATATGCTATCTTAGTGTCTCTAATCTTGCCTGTTTATAATATATAATGTGCTTAAATGTTTATATTTGTACAAACTTGAGTAATACATGCATTTCGAAGTATTACGGTTTTTTAGGGTTAAGTCAGAGCAATTATGAGCTACAAAGGGCATCTGAAGCTTCAAACGGGAGAGAAAATGAAAAAACTATCATAGGCAAGAGTGTCGTGGTGCCCTACGACACTGCGGCACAATGTTCTTAATAGAATGCTTAAAAAGGGTGCGTTGCCACAACATTGTTCCATTGGACCGCGAAATTATCGCACGATTATAAAAATTGTACTTTGGTTTTTAGGTTATATCTTTTGATCCAGGTGGCCATTTTTGGGCGAATGACCACTAGTTTTCTTTTTTCTTTTCTTTTTTTTTCTTTTACTCTCTATCCATCTACAATATTAGACTTTAGGTTTTCTTTCATTTATTTATGTAATCAAGCAAAAATGATGTTGGATCTAGTTTTTCCATCACCATGGGAAAGTAATATCTATGGTTTTATAGTTTAGAGGATTTTGGAGGAACCCTTTGTACTTTTTAGAAGTATTTTGATAATATGATTAGATTTCTTGTTTATGGGTTTTTCTCTGGATTTATTGATTATGAATGACATTTTCTTGTTATTGATTGACCACCAATGCTTGATGGTGCAATTCAACATTCTAGATTAATATATTATATGTGACATGTAATTATAGGTAAATCTCTAATAAGCAAAATTTTAGATGGGCTTGTGATTTGTGGTCGACAAGGAAGAGTATTGTATTGCATATCTATCCTTTATCGCTTGTGATTTGTGGTCGACAACATTTCATTTGATTGCATATCTATCCTTCTATTTTTCATGCTTCTACTTTTCCACACTTTATTTCCTATTCCACATAAAACCCCTCATTTATCTAAATAATTAACTTTGAGAAACTAGTCTTCATGCATCTCTGCGGATCGACCCGGTCTTGCCACTAGTATTACTAGTAGTATAAGTAGCATTGATCGGTATAATATAAATTTCATTTGATTCATTTCCAGATTATAGTAAAAGATTACATCATAGTACTTATCAAAAGGTTCATAAAGGCATGAAACTGTTTAAATACTTATAACACATGGTCTTTAGTCTTCAAGGTATAAACTCATATTTTTCTTGAATGGTCATCAATGAACATCACAAAATATGACACATCTTTAAATGTTTTTATTTTCATAGGACCACACACATCATAATGTACAAGTCTACTACATTTGGTTTCCTTGAATGTTGAGACGACTTAAAAGTAACTCTTGTCTGCTTTCCTACTAAACAATAAGAACACTTTTCTAGGGTTGCACTTTTTATATCAGGGAGATGATTTTTCTTAGCTACTATCTTCAAACCCTTTTCACTAATGTGTTTGAGTCTATTATGTCAAAGTTCAACACTCTTTTCATCATCCACTATATTTGAATATTTATGAAAACCCTAGACGGAAGCGAGATTGTTTCCCATTTTCAAATTTACATAGAAAAAATATAATTCAGAACACTATTATGCATTCTACAAAGAAAATTTACAACATGCTTCATAAATCAATATAGAAAAGGAATTTTGGTTTGATTTACTAACCTCTTGTAGAACCTATTATTCATGAAAATTCCTTTGAATCAATCATGAACCATCCTTAGAACACAAACTCCAAAACATGGTAATACCCAAATATAACGGTGACACCACCACAAAAGAACCTTCTGTATTCTCCTTAGGGTTGAGAATATGCAAGAGGGGTGGGTTTGCTTCAATTTTGGTAGAGGTTAAAAGATGAGAGAAAATTTTTTGGCAATTGTTCATTAGGGAGTTCATGATGTTCTATGAATATTGTTTAGGGAAGAAGACCAAAAAAGATTAACTTCCTCCAACTCCCTTCTCACAATATATTGTTGAGAGAATTAAGGGGGAGGGAGTTACATAACTCTCTCCTTCTAATGAATTCAAAAAATGAATTCAAAAAATAATTTAGTGTATATAGATATATATGATAGGGGTCTTTTTAAATATAAAAAATATTTTAAAATATTTACACTTTATAGAAAAAAGTTCCAAAAGTACAAAGCACTTTTAGAACTTTTTGCTACAAAGTGTAAAGATTTTTGAAAATTCTCTATTGATAAGAATTTCCCTATATGATAACCAACTTATCACATAGTATACATTAAACTTTATATTATATCGAATATAAGACATAACCTATAGTTTTTATATTGTATCAAATACAATATAACCTATAGTTTGAATTCTCTCAATAATATATGAAATTTAATATAAATTAAATTTATATTAAATATATGAATCCAATTCATATAATTAATATTTGAATCATATTCAAATATTTATATCCTCTCAAGTTAAACTTTATATTATAATGTATCAAATGCATTATATTAATTATATCATATATAATTAATTCCTTAATTAATTTTAAAAATTCAAACTAATCCAAAATTATCTCAATAATTCCAGTTGAGGTACAGAGAGGACCTTATGAACTTGTAGATTGAAACTCCAATGGTACTTGGATAATTAGTCAAACTCCTTTAATTAAATTACCTAACTTCTATTAACTGTCAGTCACTCCACTAAAAACCGACAGTTAAATTCTTCACACCACAGATATATTTCTGTGTCCATTGGATATAACCAGTCAATAGTGCAATGCCCCTTCACAAATTATTCGTAAGTATAGTTGGGCCAAAATTACTGTTTTGTCGCTATAGTTACGTTTAACAACTTAAGTACTATTGATCCCTCTAATGAACAATAAGTTATAGTCCAATTATGACCAAACCGCTCTCGAGCCAAGAGAGGGTGTGATGCCATATTTTTCCAGCCCCAGAATTAGCCTTTGAGGGAGCAATTTATCTACTTACCCCGACATAAGAAAAGGAGTGAATTCCGTCTTGTGTACTTGTGTTCCCAACTCCTCAATCAGATGAATCCCTAAAATGGTAGGCATATTGAGTCGGTGAACTAGTCACTCTCACCCATGTAAATCAAAGAACCGTCTTCATAGGTAGGCATTCACAACTCACTCAAGATTCAGGTCATGTCACCTATAGGCATCCTGGTGAAATGTAAGTCTCTACTATTAATGATGTTCTATAATGAGAATATTCATTTCGTGGTCCAATCTCATACAAACCCTTTTCTATAGAACACCCTCGCTCATATATCTCTACATGAATAATTAGGATCAGATCATTTGAAGAACTTTACAAAAATTGTAACATCCACAAAGTGGGCGTATTCAGAGTGTCACCAGGATAAGGTACTTAGCCTTATCCATCTACTACAAACCATTTAGGTTATCACTTAAACACAATCCAACTATATGTCTCTACATACATGTTTAAGCTACAGAAGATAACCTTGGATGTTTGTTTATTAGTTTTGTGGGTTAATGCTACTAAATGTCGAATAAAATACCTCAGATTTTATTTAATAAATAAATTGTTTGTACAATACAATTAAAATTACATGACCCACGAGATTAGGGCATCAACCCCAACAATCTCCCACATTTCCTAAGTCTAGTGGGGTGTACATCATAAAAGTCATACTAATATAAAAGTACACAAAACAAGAAAGTAGGACATATACGTGCCCAGTACAAAATCTCCCACTTGTCCTAGACTATATGTGGCATGTGCTGTAGACCCATACTCTACAGGTGATCCTCAAACACCATAGTCATGAAGGCCTTTGTAAATAGATCAAGAACCTTGTGTGCCAAAGCTATCTGCGTTACGATCACATCCCCTCAATGAACAATCTCTCGAATGAAATGGTACTTTCACTCTATGTGCTTCCCGCATTTGTGACTCTTAGGCTCTCGGGCATTAGCCACAGCACCACTATTATCACAATAAAGAGTGATGGGCTTTGACATGTCTGGAACCACTTTTAGATCAGTTAAGAATTTCCTGAGCCACATAGCTTCCTTGCCAGCTTCACAAGTTGCTACAAACTCAGCCTCTATTGTGGAGTCAGCAATGCACTCCTTTTTGGTGCTTCTTCAAACTACAGCTCCTCTGTTAAGATTAAACACTGATACTGAAGTGGATTTCCTAGAATTTTTATCAGTCTAGAAATCAGAGTCCATGTATCCTATAAGCATCAAATCCTTAGAACCATACATGAGCATGTAGTCCCTCGCTCTCTAAATATACTTAAGGATCTCCTTAACGGCGATCCAGTGATCAAATTTTGGATTAGACTGATATCTACTTACTGTATCAACTGCATAGCAAATGTCAGGTCGATTACATAACATCACATACATCAAGCTACCAACAGTCGATACATAGGAGATTCGTCTCATTTCCTAAATCCTTTGAGGTGTAATAGGACACTGGTCTTTAGACAAAATAAGTTCATTCCTGAAGGGGAGCAAACCTCTCTTGGAGTTCTGCATCGAAAACTTGACAAGCATCTTGTGAATGTATGATGCCTGAGACAGGGCCAGCGTTTTGTTCTTTCGATCCCTAAAGATCTGAATGCCCAGAATAAACTGCACTCTCCCAAATATTTCATTTGGAATTAGGTCACTAGCCAATCTTTAATTTCAGTCAGTAGACTTATATTATTCCCAATGAGTAGGATGTCATCTACATACAACATAAGAAAAGCTACTAAACTTTTGATGATTCTCTTATATATACAAGGCTAATCAACATTTTGATCAAAGCCATAAGATTTGACCGCAGTATCAAATCTTATATTCCAAGATCGAGAAGCTTTTATTTTAATCCATAAATAGACCAATTAAGCTTGTAAACCTTTTGCTCTTGACCTTGAGTTATGAATTCCTCAGGCTACTCCATATATAGTCTCATCAAGATTGCCATTCAGAAAAGCAGTCTTGACGTTCATTTGACAAATCTCATAGTAATAATATGAGGCAACAGACAAGAGTATCTAGATAGGCATTAACATGGCAACAGGTGAGAAAGTCTCCTCATAGTCGACTTCTTCAACTTGGGTTTAACCCTTTGCCACAAGTCTAGCCTTAAAAGTTTACACCTTTCCATAAGCACCATGTTTTCTCTTGTAGATCCATTTGCATCCTATACAATTGACTCTATTAGGTTGATCTACAAGATCCCAAACTAAATTGAAGTACGTATACTCTATTTCGAGATCCATAGCTTTGATCCATTCATCTTTACCAACATCCTGCATTGCCTTCTTGTAAGACAATGGATCCTCAACATCACCATCAGCTATAACAGCTAAGGTTTCTGTTAAACTCATATAATGTATAGGTGGGTTTGCAACCCTCCCACTACATCGAGGCTCCCTCAACATTTGAGGTAGATGAACCAACTTCAACAACTCTTGTTGAGGTATTGGGCAACTCTTGTTGAAGATTTAATAGTTTCACTGAAAAGTTCACTTAACACTATCTTACTGTGGGCCTTATGCTCCCTTATGTGGTCATCTTTTAAAGAAATGGCATTTGTCGACATAAACACTTTATTATGTTTAGGATCGTAGAAGTAACCACCTCTTGTTCCTTTGGGGGAACCTACAAATAGGCACAATTTTGAACGATGTTTCAATATCTTAAGATTTGCCTCAATGTTCCAATTTCTTAGGATTTTCCTCAAACATATGTGCTGGGCAACTCTCGATCCTGAGATGGCGTAAACTACCTTTACGGTCATTCCATGATTCCAAAGATATTCCAGTAACACTCTTGGACAGAACACGGTTCAAAATGTAGGCTGCAATTTGCATTGCATAACCCCAAAAAGAGTCTGGTAAGGAAGCATAACTCATTATAGACCGAACTATGTTCAACAGGGTTCGATTTCTCCTTTTTTATACATCATTCTGCTAAGGTGTACTAGGTGCTGAAAGTTGGGATAAAATTTCATGTTCTATCAAATAGTTTGGAATTTCAATCCGTATACTCTCTACCTCGATCATATAGAAATGTTTTAATTGTTTTATCTAATGCATTTTCAACTTTAACCTTGTACACTTTGAAGTTTTCAGGGGATTCAAACTTATGTTGCATTAAGAAAACATACCCATATATGGAATAATCATCAGTAAAAATGATGAAATATTCAAATCCTCCTCTTGCCTTAATATTCATCGAACCACAAAGGTCTGAATGTATAAGCTCTAAGGGCTCTTTAGCTCTGTGACCTTTTACAGTAAAAGATTTTAGTCATTTTGCCTTCAAGGCATGACTGACATATAGGTAAAGAATTTTCTTCTAACTCACTCAGAAGTTCATTCTTAACCAGTCTCTCAGTCCTATTGAGATTTATGTGTCCTAATCTTAGATGTCAAAGATGGACATTTTCTTTAGGAGAAATTTTTTGTCTTTTATTCTAAGTTACCGCAATTTTAAATAGTTTAGTATTTAGGAGAGTTTTAGTTGCTAACAGTCTTAACATATATAGATTATCCTCCAATTTAGTAGAACAAATATTAATTTTGTAAATAAACACTTTATTTACAGAAAAAGATAAAGTGTAATTTTGTTCAATAAGACACTTTAGTTCCTCTTTAAGTCAAGAACTACATATACATTTTCCACAAAATATAATTTTTCTATAAAGTAAGTCGGAGTCCTTCCACTGCCCTCGTAAAGACCACGTGTCCAGTTCCTACACGCATCATCATCTCACCAGGTGTTAATTGCCGCCAGGAATCAATTCCTTAAAATGAAGAACAAACGTGCTTAGTGGCACATGAATCTATTATCCAGGCTGAATCATCATTCTCTATTAAACAAGTCTCCAATACAAGTAAATCGTATTTACATTGCTTGGCCTTCTTCTTTTCTGCCAAGTATTTGGGACAATTCTTTCTCTGATGTCCCTCTTGGTTGCAATGGAAACATATTCCCTTTGTAGCCTTGGCCTTTTTGCCTTTTTGGACAACAGCTGGTGGGTTAGCCTTTCACTTTCCACCTTTCTTCTTCTTCCACTTTTTGGTGTCGGAAGAGGAATTCACAAACTTAGTTCCAGAAGTATAACCTCTCTAGACCTTTTTGGAGGACAAGGAAATATTTGCCTCACCCTTCTGTTACTTGACTTTCATCAAGGATTGGAAGGTCTATAGCTTGTTGGTTAAGCATTGTTATGGAACTGTAGGAAACTTTTAGGTAAAGTTTCTAGGATGAAGCTGACTTGACTGACCTCATCAATGACAGATTTGTTCATCTCGGTCACATTAAAGTGGACCATCATGTTCAAAACATGTTCTCGAGCAGAGGCCCCTTTTGGCATGCAAGCATTGAAGATGAATTTGAGAACAACATGCCTAAGTTGAGTAGACGGTTGTCCAAATATTCCCTGCAGGGACTCCACGATCTCACAGGTGGTGAGCATGGGCTTATGCTTCTTGGCCAAGACCTCGGGCCTTTTCATTTGCCCGTACCCAACATTCATATACCTCTCGAACATTTGAAGCTGAGACTAAGGTGACAATGGGGTCGGGACGGGGCAGGGGAGGGTTCCCCGTCCCCGTCTCTGATGGGGAATTTTATCCCCATTCTCGCCCCCATCCCCATCATTTCAAGGCGGGGACGGGGACGGGGATTCCTCGTCGGGGAAATGGGGACCCATTCCCTATTTTCCCTTTTATTTCCCCATAGGGACTTTTTTTTTTTTTTTTTTTGTAAAATTATCTTTGGTTTTGGCTTAGACGCTTTAGTTAGACTTAGATTGGGTTAAATTAAAAACTAAGCTAAATGTAAAAAGTTAAATATCTAATATATATATATATATATATAGAGAGAGAGAGAGAGAGAAAATATTTAAAAATCTAATTATATATATAGAAAAATATTTAAAAACCTAATAGGGGAGGGGTCGAGGTCAGGGATGGGACGGGGCGGGGACACCCTCCCCATCCCCGCCCTGTCCTTGGTTTGGGGACCCTAAAGAGGTCCTCGGTTTGACCCCATCCCCAATCAAACTGGGGATTCCTCGCCCCGATCAGGGCGAGTCCCCGCCGGGACCCGACCCTGCGGGGAATTTTGTCAACTCTTGCTATGACGAAGGACATTCCTCCACCAGGATAAATCATAAGTCATCGATGATTCGAACTGTATTGATTGTGTTTTTCCATGTGATGTAATTATTGTCGGTTAATTTGTCGACGGCAAGCATATTAAGATTCGCAGAAGTCATATTGATAATATCGCTTAAACATACAATTTATTTATATTAGTAATCCATGCATTACCTATTTTGGAAAAACCAATCAAATTTAGCAAAATAATATAATGCATCCTATGTGACATCTATTTTGCAATGATGTTTCAGTGAGGCAGGGTACCGTAGGGTGATCAGGTACCTTTTCACTGAAATAAGATCATCTCAACCAATAAACGGAATAATTATTTCATTTTATTATTAGTCACCATTGTTCGTTCTAGAAATTGTTAACTAACTTAATATTTTCTTTTAAGTGTAACTCCTCATTTTAGATTCTAGAGTTTCGCTCAATGAGCCAACCATGGGGAAAAATCGATAGGGGGCAAAAACTAAAATAGTCCTATCTATTGTTGGAGTTTAAGTAAAGAGTCACGCAAATGCCACCCGTAGGGGGACACAAGCAAAGGTACCTCAAGGCCGAGCATGAAAATTTATTACAAACTAATGAGAGAGACCGTGAGATGTATTGATACACGTCCCGCTCCTACTTATTATAAACACTCTCTCCATTTACCTTGGTATTGACCTATACAAACATCATCCATAGGGAGGACACAAGCAAAGGTGCCTTAAGGCTAAGTATAGGTCTCATGGTGTGAACTATGAGGGAGAAACATGATAGGAACATTTTCCTTCCACGAGCGTTTTACCTAAGGTTAATTTAACTTAGGAGAAATACAAGCTACTTATTTTTACTAAGTGATTGTTTGAGGTTACCCAATAGTAACACTTACTTTGGATAGCTAAACAATTTTTATTAATATTCATTAAATATTTTTATCAACTTTTTAATCAACAATTGCATGCTTGTTGGAAATCTATCTAATTCACCTTACAAGTCAGTTCCTAGGTAGGGTTGTTCCATTTTCGTCAGCTTAAATACCCCAGCCTACACAGAACTAACCTTAGACAAAGGTCTCTTATGTTGGGGTTGGTGCCCTAAATCTCGTAGGGTTCTATAGTTTGTAATTGTATTATACAAACATCTTATTTAACTAATAAAATATGTGATATTTTATTTGACATTTAATTGCATTAAATCCACAAACCAATAAACTAACATCCAAGGTTGTTTTGCAGTTTAAACATATATATAGAGACATACGGGTAGATCATGTTTAAGTGATAACCTAAATGATCTGTAGTAGATGGATAAGGTTGGATACTTTATCCTAGTGACACTACGAATACGGCCAGCTTTGTAGTTGTAAACTACTACAAATGATTTGATCTTGATCATTCATATGGAGACATGTGAGTGGGAGTATTCTATACAAAGGAGTTTGTATAAGACCAAACCACGAAATGTTTAGTGTTATTATATAACGCCATTCATAACAGAGACTTACATTTCACCAGGATGACTATAGGAAAAAAGACCTAAATCCTGAGTGAGTTGTGAACTTCTGCCTATGAAGCAGTCCTTTGATTTGTATGGGTGAGAGTGGCCAGATCGCCGACTCAACAAGCCTACCATTTTGGGGATTTGTCTGATTGAGGAGTTGGGAACACAGCTATACAAGAAGGAAATCACTCATTTCCCAATGTTGGGAAAAGTAGATAAATTGCTCCCTTAAGGGCTGATTCTGGGGCTTGAACAATGTGACGCCACACCCTCTCGTGACCCGAGAGGAGTTTAGTCATAGTTGGACTATGATTTTTATTGTTCATTAGAGATATTAGTGGTACTTAAGAAGTTAGATGTAACTATAGGGGAAAACGATAGTTTTGGCCCAGCTGTAATTACAAGCAATTTATGAGGATCATCATATTGTTGATTAGTTATATCTAATGAACACATAAATATATCTGTAGTGTGAAGAGTGTAACTATCGGTCTTTAATGGAGTACACAATAGTTAACAAATGGTGAATATGTTAATTAAAGAATTTAATTAATTATTCACATACCGTTGGAGCTTCAAGCTATAGGTCCATGAGGCCCTCAATAGCTCAACGAGAATTAATGAGAATCAATTTTTAGATTAATGTGGAGAGAGTTACATAACTCCCTCATTCATTATGTTGTTGCTAGAAAATACCACTATTTTTTTATTTTGGATCTTCCAAATCATTTCGAGAGAGGTCCAGACCCTTTTTTTTTTTATCTTCGATAAAAAGATTCATTCTCTTCATAAAAAATAGGAGGTAGAATCAACATATATTTCTTTTTCGATTCATCCCTGAAGTTGAATACCTAATTCAAGAATTATTTTTGATCCAATCCGTAGAAATCAATAGAAAAGGAAAATCCTTATGATACACCAGATCCAACTCGGTTATTGATAGAGTGAATAGATCTGTCATTCTTAAAATCTTTCTTCTGATTCAAAATCGTGGTGTAACGTGTATCCCCTCCTGTTCCGGTCATGGAATAGATGAAATAAATAAATAAATGGATTTTTGTTCAAGAATGAAATCTTATTGAAACTGTCTATATCCAGTTCATCCTTCGAAACCTAATCACATCTCGAATCTGATGAAATATGATGAATTAAACTATATTTTACATAGCCTATAATTTTTATATTATATTAAATACAATATAACCTATAGTTAAAATTCTCTCAATAATATATGAAATTTAAAATGAATTAAATTTATATTAAATATATGAATCTAATTCATATAATTAATATTTGAATCATATCCAAATATTTATATCCTCTTAAATTAAACTTTATAATATAATGTATCAAATATATTATATTAATTATATCACATATAATTAATTTAAATTAATTATATCACATATATTAATTCCCTCAATTAGTTTGAACAATTCAAATTATTCTAAAATTAATTCTCAATAATCCTTGTTGAGCTACAGATGGGACCTTATGGACTTGTAGATTGAAGCGCCAATGGTACTTGAACAATTAATTAAACTCCTTTAATTAAATTATTCAACATCCTTTAACTTTCGGTCACTCTCCTAAAGACTGATAGCAGCACTCTTTGTACTATAAATATATTTTTATGACCATTATATAACCAGTCAACAGCGCGATGACCCTTAACAACTTTCTCGTAAGTATAGCTGGGTCAAAATTATCGTTTTGCCTCTATAGTTACACCAAACTTCTTAAGTACCACTGATCCATCAATGAACAAAAAGTCATAGTCCAACTATAACCAAACCTCTCTTGGGCCAAGAGAAGTTGTGGGGACACATTGTTCAAGCCTTGAAATTAGCCTTTAAGAAAGCAATTTATCTATTTACCTCGACATTAAGGAAGGAGTGAATTCCATCTTGTGTAACCGTATTTCTAGTTCCTCAATCAGATGAATCCCCAAAATGGTGGGCATATTGAGACAACAAACTGGCCACTCTCATCCATGAATCAAAGGATCACGTTCATAGGCAGGAGTTCACAACTCACTCAAGATTCAAGTCATGTCAACTATGGTTATCCTGGTGAAATGTAAGTTTCTACTATTAACGATGTTATATAATGAGATTATTCATATCGTGATCAGAACACCCCCACTCACATGTCTCTACATGAATAATCAGGATCAGATCATTTGTAGAATTTTAAAACAATTTTAACATCTACAAAGCAGGTTGTATTCCTAGTATCACAAAGATAAGGTGCCCAGCATTATCTATTTACTACAAACCGTTCGAGTTATCACTTAAACACAATCCAACTGTATGCCTCTACATACATGTCAAGCTACAGAAGATAATCTTGGATGTTTTTATTGGTTTTGTGGGTTAATTCTACTAAATGTCGAATAAAATACCTCAAATTTTATTAAATAAATAAACTGTTTGTATAATACAATTACAAACTACGTGACCCACAAGGTTTAGTGTATCAACCCCAACAATATTTATATCACACTCATTGATATTAGCCTACATATAATATAGTGAGGAACATTTCTCTCCCTTAGCTACCACCATAGAGCCTTTATTAAGCTTTCAGTTTTCGTTATAGAAGGCATTGCAGAAAAATTCTTCATCAAGCTTACTCGCAGAAATTGAATTCATGCGAATATCAGGAATGTGTTTCACATTCTTCAAAAGCAGCTTAGAACCATTCTTGTTCTCCAAGGGTACATCTCCAATGCCAACTGGTTTAGCTGATTCGTCATTATCCATCATAACATTACCGAAATCACAAGTGTATATAATGGAAACAAATCCCTCTAAGATGTAGCATGAATTGAGGTACCACTATTAATCACCCAACTACTCTGTTGTGTAGCAAGATTTATAACATCACCGTCGAATAAAATATAGAAATCTTTGGTGGCTATAGCAATTGTGTCGACATCTCATTCTTTTCTTTACCTTTGTTATTTTTATTTTTCCTTTTAAATTTTCAACAATGTTTCTTTACATGCCCTTTTGCATGACTATAATATTGTAGACATAATTTGTTTCTTTAGCATGAGGACAATGTGAATGAACGAACAAGTCCAAGTCCTATTTCCATAAACTTGATGACATGAAATGAATTCTAATCTTCTTATGATCTTATGTCATACAACGCATGGATGAATGATGACTTTATTTTCTTTATGCGATACTACTTCTAGATATGCGTTATTAATGAATGCTTTTGTAGTATGCTATGCATTGTCACAAGTTTCCTTGCATTGAAACCAAGTATAATTCCACCGCAAGTTTCTCGATGTGATCCGAGGTCGAACATAGGGATTGTTTTAGGTTAATTGTGTTACAATTGTGATATATGCGACCGGGAGTTTTTTAATTTAATAAAAGTGTAGTTTGTACATGCGATAAAGTAAAGGAAAGCGATAAAAATGCGATAATGAAGTAAATTGCGATAAAAGTAAAGTGCGATGAAATAAACCTAACTTATGATGATACAAGATACAGGTTACATGATACAAGATACAAGATACCGAGGTTGAGACTGACTGTGAAGATTATACAAAGGTCGTGTTATGCGATGGCAAGGCTTATGTGCGAAGCAGAAAGGGAAAGGATAATTAATATAAACATCGCAAGTTCTTTAATTGCGTTAAAGATATAAGTATGGTTCCGCTTTCCCTTGGCATACGCCTCTCGGTGATCAGCCGCGTTTCCCACATCTTTGTGGTGAAATAGAGACGAACGTAGTGAACGCAAGGTCGCTTCCATCTCTGGAAGTACTTCTTGCTTTAGTTAACGCATTCTTCTAACCTTCTCTAAACAGATCAAAATGGCATCTTCACTTCTGCTCTCACAGGTGAAGATGTCGTCTAGCATGCTTTAGCTAAACATCCTTATTTCTTTAGCACAGATTAAATTACTTGCTTAATTCATATTAATCACCAAGGGATTAAGAAAACATCATGGAGAAAGCGATTTATGGAGGAACGAAAATATACAGAAATGTGGAAATGAAAATGATCACGACAATTAATATAAAATCAAGCATCTGATACATGATTGTGAATGATTTAGACTAAGAAGATGAAATACAATTGATGAATAGGAGTTAGAAACAGATATAGAAGAGTGCCAACGTCTTGACACTGATCTGGATGGAGAAATCACTTTCCGGTGTATGGAGTGAATGGAAGAATGAGCTTCCCTCTAAGGCTTGCTCAACCGGTAGAGTTGATCTAGGTACAGAGCTTCATGGCGGGGATTTGGAATGATTTGCCCTGAGACTCACTTCTCGGCTTTGCCTCTTTTCTTCCCAGATCTTCTCCGATCAACACTCAGATCAGCCTCTCTCTCAATAGCCTCGTATCAATTATCTCCCATATCAAGTATATCTTTCAGTGAATTCTCTAAGGATATTTATAGATGAATGCTCTGACTCTCTTCCGTGTGGTCCCCACTTTATTGTTATGAAAATTTTGAAAATGGTGGAATAAATATTCCTTCTGTTATGCAATCAATCCGTCGAAAATGCACAACGGTTAGTTGTACACGTGTCAAAATCCTCTGCGATTACGTTGTTCATTTGCATCTTTCGATCGTGTGGCCGCATGCGGTGTTGTTTTTTTTATTACCGCACGCAATTGAAGTTGCGTTGATCGCAAAGCTCTTGATCGATTGTCGCATGCGTCGTCATTGCGTTGATCGTCTATTCATTCCTGAATGATGGGCGCAATGCAACGTAGATGCATTAATCTTTTTCTCTTGAGCCATGGGTGCATACGGTGACTTGATATCCTGCAAAACAGACTTGAAATATTCTTTTCTACCATCGCAATGGTGTCAGTGGGTGTATTGACGACAACTTATAATTCTTGTATTTATTAGCTAATTTTCATATAATTGACACAACTTTCCTCTTTTTTGGCCCCAATATCTAAATAAAGTAGCATAAATACTTGTATTTCTACAAGTTTTCAAATATCACTCAACATTTAAAAATCAATCACTCTTACTTTTGCTTCTGTCTTTACCCGTCGGACCTTTACTTTGGCTCCTCTTTTTTTCAATAACGAGAACATATGACTATGAAGGAGAGCCCTGCGACTTTCTTCTCATCTCCTCATTCAATATGCTACTTTATACTAAGTTCATACTACTTAGTACTTCATTTGGGGCTAAGTTCAATAAGGAAGTTTTAAATGTCTCCCACGAGTTTGGCAATGTACGAAGGATCCATAACCTATGTATTTCATCCTCAAACTTGATATTTATCTTAGATAGTTGATTAATGATACCTTGGAATGTATTCAAGTGATCTAACATGGGTGTTTCATCTTGATACTTCAACGTTACCATTTGTTTGATCAGAAACATTTTATTATTACCAATTTTAGGGGCATATAGCGACTCAAGTTTGTTCCATATAGTTCATGCATAAGTTTCTTCACCAATATGGTTTAGAAAAATATCTTCTACCCAAAAGTCTCGCGATTTCACACACTTTTTTATGACATAGTTCTCATTCCTTATATGTTTTACCATCATGCTTCTCTTTTTAAAAATCTGGAAGTTACAAATCATTCACATATCAAAATATCTTCCATCTTTCTTTTCCAAACTTGATAATTTGATCCATTAAGGGTAATCATCTTAGTTAAACTAGTATCTATGTTCAATATAAGGTAAACATAATTACTTAATCAAGACTCTAATACCACTTTGTTCCCAATGTTTTGAAGAAGGATTATTGTAGCTTCAAATCTTCTAATCTTAAATGTCATGGAACATCACCGGAACTTCAGTGCATGTTGGTTTTCTTTAAGGGATTAGAGAATACGTAAGTGGAGGTTCAAATTTAGTTTTGGGTTGGTTCAATTTTAGGGCAAATTAAAATTTAGTTGGTTTAATTTTATTTGTTTAGCAATTAAGATTTCGTTAGCACCCTGCATTTTGAGGAAGAATCTCTTTGGTACCATTTTGCACATTTTTTTAAAATAAATGTAATTGTTAAAGACGAGGGTATTTATGATATTTATAAATTATTAATTAATTTGCTATTTATAAAAACCTTTTCAAATGCAACTTTATAGACAGACATTTCTCTTAACCACCAAGCCAACCACGATAACCACTGGACCAATCATGAAAGTCATCAATTAACCATCATGAGAAACCAAATCGAACATAGCTCAATTGACATTCAAGTATATTAATAACCACGAGATTCGTTCGAATCCTCGTAAAAAACCCATCATGAGAAAGTAGAGCAAAAAAGTTTATGAAAAATAAAATTCTATATCCTAGTACTTTTAAAACGATCTGTCAATACAAGATCAAATTAGAAATAAAACTTCAAAATTTTCTATATATAATAAGGCTCTTGCTCCATGTTCCAATTTTAACACATTCATCTCTGCTTCAAGGGGTTTGCATATAAAGATCATTTAGACAGGAAAAAAAAAAAAAAAAAAAAAAAAAAAAAAAAAAAAAAAAAAAAAAAAAAAAAAAAAAAAAAAAAAAAAAAGAACTAATCCATCTGTGAAGGAAAGAGACCCCTCATCGTAGATTAATGATAATTACTCAAAACAAAAGCATCCATCCATACAAAGATCTTTCTCCCCAGAATAGCCATTATTATACCTCGATAAATCAATTGCCAATAAGAATTTTAAACATTATAATTACTGGAGTCGAGTAATTTGTCTTCTTCGGTTGGGAGATTATTCATTGTAATTTGTATGTTCGACTTCGAGTTCATCTTGTTCCTCTCATTTTCAACTCGGAAGAAAATCCATTGGAATCTTCGGAAGATCTCTAGCGCTGTGATCGTGAAGACCGTAAGGTAATTGTGGCGAAGATGAGCGGATAACTTATACGTCCATGTACACCGTAATATCAGATTACTTCCGAGCACCCAGATGTAAACCTGAAAACCATAGATAAATATAATCCTTCCATTGGATGCTGCAAAATATCATATTTCTGTTCAAGTAGTTATCTAACTTGTAGACTTCTGAATTATAACATGAAAACTTTAATCATTTTATCATCAGTAATAAGCGAGGGCAAAACAATGAAGGTCATTAACATGGCTCTGCAGTAAAAAATTGTCCAGTTTTCAAGTTTGGGTTTATGCAGCTTTTTATGTCCCATGTTAAATCAACAAGGATTTGATCATATTAGAGAACCAACTCGATGTATTATTATGGCCAACTTGTAAAAACAATTCAAGTTTATGCATCAACAACATTACCCATTTCCGCCCATATAAGAGATGTGAGAAAAAGTGTGGTCGGTTGAACTTGAAAATCCGGGTGAAAGTGCTGTCATAAGATAAAAACATAGGTCAGAAAATCATAAGACCACACAAGCTACAATTTCTCCAGAAACTTGTAGGAAGTAAACGTACAAGCACATAAAACCTCATAAAGGAAGTACATGATTTAGTCGACCGTGATTCGGTGGCTTTGGGGCTTTGGGGCTTTGGCTCAATGAATAGCAAGTAATTTATGCTCTCATGTGATGCATCAATGTGGTTGTGCTCTTTAAACAGGCACACATTCATTTTCAACCAGGCACACAACAATAGGAGAAAAGAAAACCAGACCCCAAAAAACCAAAAAGGAAAAAGAAAACAGAGGGAATACTTGCTCCCTTCCCCCTTTTTGTACTCTTTGGATTAATGCCATTGTTTATTTTTGTAAAAACAACGTAAAGAGTAAAAATAATAGCTAGGATACCTCAAGTCCCAATCGCGTTTCACATCCCAGTAAAATGAGTATGATGAGTTTAGAACACTAGACAGCAGCCAAAGGGGCCGATAAAAGCTGGTCCATCTATCAGGGAAGACGTGGTATTTAAGGGCAGAAAGGAAAATCACCGGTACTGCGGTTGAATATTTTAAAGCTGTAATGATGAGCAGATAGAGTTACTATATCATCAAGACAAGTGACAGATTTGAAGCATAAGGGTAACAACAAATTGAATGAAAATATGTGAGAATGAAAACTGCAAAACAACAATAATCAATTAAGGAATACAGATATAAGATACTAACAGAATAAACACAAGGTATTATTGAATGAACTCAATTTAGAATTGTGACTTTTTTTCAAGTGTTAGATGATTACCAATAAAGATGTCTCTGCATACGCAGGGGTAAAAAGCATTTCAAAACAGAACGTCATCATCTGCACTAAATTATGGTTCTGACAAATTTTAGGTATGCCAGTATTTAAAACCTTAAATAACAAGTATAAGTGCCAAGATTTATATATCCCCTTATGAAGCTAGTTTTGGATAGTAAGGCGCTGTTTGAAATCAAATTCTTTCTTTCATGTCTTGCCGACTGGAGCTCTAGGGATAAGTTACAAAAAAATAAATAAAAAAATTTTAAAAAAAAAAATTCTTGAATGGGCTCTTTCCCCCTAGTTGCTGAATATTTTTTATGATGAACAAACTATAGATTACATATTCCAAAAATAGTTGTGGTGTTGCACACGCTGGCTTGAACACTCGATGATATTAATTAAAAAACGACCAAAAAAAACCATGTACTCCATCATTCTTTTGCAACTAAGGGTTGGTCCTTAATTTTAAAAAGGCTTGGTCTAGCTTTCTGCCTCCCTTACTAAAGATTGGCAACTAGCTTCCTGAGGACCTCTCAGGCTGGTTGTTGGTTGAAAAAGCTAAGATCTTCTGCATAAGTGCAGTTAGTCCTTTCCTGTAATTCTTGAGGATTAAGAGAAATCAAAGATTTTCCCTTTTAACAAGAGGGAACTTTTAATTGAAGATATGAAATGCTCAAAAGATGCAAACTGTGGCGTGCAAGAAAATGAAAAGACATAATTACAAAAGAAATATAAATGCTTCTCAATCCAAACAAATATCTTGTAAAGAAAATTCAAGAAAGAAATTAGAAAGAAAACACCAGAAAGAAGAAGCCTAGCTAATTCAGAACGATCAATCTAATGAAATTGTATAATTTTGAAGATCCTCTGATTATGAAAAGAATCAAAGAATTCTTTCAAGGTAAACAGAAACACAGCTTTTGTGAGATGTTGCAGCTTACGACTCGTTGGAGTCCATCACAGGATTTTCCTGTAATCATATTATCTCTTCTTCATTTAACTTCCAATTGGGATCTTTTAGGTTATTTCCTCACTCCTTCCCATGGTTTGCTTAAAGATATTTCTCTCATAAAATATCTATTTTACCAGAAAAAGACCAACAAACAAACAAACAAGCAAACACCAATTTTGATAGAGGCAAAGAACAGAGTCATGAGATCTCACCATTCAGAAGTGTTGGTTTTTCCCCTGTATCCTTATATTGTCGAAGGCATTGGAACAAACGAAAAAGATAAGGCAAAACAAGGACCACAGGGATTGCAACAGAGTGACTTCCACAAACAGAATCAGCTTCAAACCATGCAATAGTGGCAACCTGAATAAGTTTGAGAAATACAAACACTTCAGTCAAAAAGATCCACATCTGGGTCAAGAACCATTGTTTCTATAAAGAAAAGCAGCACAATTCAGTATCCTTCAGCAAATTTAGCTGCAAGTAAAAGACTAGAATGTCATTTTGCAATTAAGACTAACGAAGTGTCACTACTTGGAACATAATAGCATATTTTTTCAACCCCTTCCACCAGTTTTAAAAATATGCGTTATCAACATATAAAAAGAAAAGACTACCAATTAAAGACCGATCAATGGAAAAGACACCTGCAATCCACTAATTATAAATAATTAGCCTTAAAACAAAAGAAGAAAACCCACCTGTCGGTGAATCATTCGACAAACTGATCTTTCCAAATCAGAAAACACCTGCAGGCCAAATCAGTGTTAAAACCATATCATGTAATTATGACATAATAGAATATTTTGACACAAAAATGATTCAGAAAACAGTTTTTAATTATGAATTCCCAAAAAGATGAAGCAAGAAATTAAAAGGGTTAATAGGTATGTTTGACATTTACAATTATATGCTTCCTAAAAACAGAAAAATGCTCAAACTCATCCTGGATACACAAGCACAGAGAAATCCACTTGCATAATTGCATTAAGCCTTTTGTTAGGAAAATAAACCCCAGAAGATGAACAAGAACGCCTAAATCACTCAACAATTGTCTGTCTTCTCTCAATCTCCCCTCCCTCTATTCAGTGTTTTTAAATGCCCAAGGCGTCTTAAGGCGCACAATGGCCCTCTGGAGCCTAGGCGCAAGGCGCACAAAAAAGCGCGGGTTTTTTTTGTGAGGCACACTATATATAAAAATATTACGTTAAAAAGAGAGTATAATTGAAATGGAAATATGGAAAAAAGGGACTCAAAACACAAGAAATTTTGCATTTAGGTTTGGTAAACTTGATCCTTTTAGTTAATAAAGAAGGAAAATCCTTAATTATTACTATTTTTTAAAAATAATTGAAAAGCCCCAAGGCGCAGGGCTTTGATCCTTGGGGCTTCACAAAAGGCACGCGCCTAAGGCGTGCCTTATTTTGTGAGCCTCGCTTTTCCAAGGTGAGGCGCCAAATCTGTGCCGCTTTTTAAAACATTGCCTCTATTTATAACCAAATATACTAACTCTCTAAGTAATTACTCTTTTGCCCTTACTAATACCATATTACTCCTACCCATAAACCCCTGATAGTACACTTACACCTTTCTCTTTGGTACTACCGCTATTATAAGTTGATAACGGACTTGAAAATTGTTGATTACAGAACAGCAGGATACCAACCTTTGACATTGACGTCAATATATCAGCTACAAAAAAGTCAGCAAATGTAATTGCCTGCATTGAGAAAACATTAACAAATTAAAATCCAAGATAGCAGCCTAAATTCAACAGTTCATGTAATATAAGAGGGAAAGAGCAGTCTTCCACAAGGTTTGAGCTGGAAAAGAACATTCATAAATCTTTTAACAGGTACAGCATATGCATCATGGTTTGATTACAAGGTTCCTGGATCTTTTTAAGAAAGAATTTTTTTTTGGTAAAGGAAACTTTATTAATATGAATAAGGGGGAGACCCCGAAGAATTACAACATAGCTTGCCAATTATTGACTAAAAAGGATAAACTGAAATGAGTGAAAGGGTGCTGTAATTTATGCCAAGAAAAAACAATCGATAAAACGAACTCAAAAACCGAGCAAAAGAAGAACATGTATCATGAAAAAGTTGTTGTTCCTTTCACCCCATAAGCACCAAAGGAAAGCACAGATAAAAGCCAACCAAATGACCTTCTTGGTTCCACCAAAAGGATGTCCCACTAACACTGAGGCCAAAGCATCAAAAATATCATGAGGGCAAGTGAAATGCCGACCAAAATGAGGCAAGAGAAGGTTCCAAAAGCCAGTAGCAAACGAACAATGAAAAAATAGATGAGCTGACGATTCAACATGTTCATGGCACATATGACACCAAGATGGAGAAAGAGACATGTAAAGCATACAATACTGCAAACGATCAGCAGTATTAATGGCGCCCCAGCTGAGTTCCCAAAGAAAGATTTTAATCTTCTTAGGATATCTATCCTTCCAAATCACCGAATAAAGATCAGTCAAGTCTGAATCCAGATCACCTTCCAAATTAACCATAAGAGACTTAACAGTAAAACCCAAAGATGGATCAAGAGGCCACAACCAAGTATCAGGGATAGCACGCAATCGGATTGGTGTCAAGTTAATGGATAATGAGGCTCACTCAACAATCTCTAACTCAGTAAGATTACGACGTAAGTCCAAATTCCATGCAGCCATATCTGAGTTCCAAACACTAGCAACTGCAACCTTAGGATGTTGTACAAGACAAAAAAACCGTGGATAGGTGGTAGAAAGGACTCCACAACTAAGCCAAGGGTCATTCCAGAAGGACGTAGATGAACCGTCCCCAATGCGACGACTAACCCAATTAGCAATCAACTCAGAAGACAAACAAATATACCTCCATGGTGATTTGGAAGAAGCTCCATTGACAGGGGAGGGCCAAACACAATCAATAGCCTAATACTTGGCAACAATAAGCTGCCTCCATAAAGCATCACGTTCAGTTAAAAACCGCCAAGTCCATTTCGCAAGAAGAGCCAAATTCCGATGCTTAAAATTGCCAATGCCAAGACCTCCCAATAATTTTGGACGCTGAGATACCATCCAATTCACATTATGAACACCACCATCACCACGAGAGCCTTCCCAAAAGAAATCAAGAACCAATCTATCCAGGCAGTTAATAATAGAGGAAGGAGCCTTAAACAAAGACAAATAATAAGTAGGGAAGCTAGAAAGAGTAGCTTGAATAAACGTGCAACGACCCCCTTTCGAAATATAAGAATACTTCTAATTATGGAGTTTATGCTGAAACCTCTCCATCACAAGCTACCAAAACAAACCAGATTTTGAACTACCACCCAAAGGAAGCCCTAAATAAGAAGCTGGCCAATAGCCCCTTTGACAGTCAAAAGAGCGCAACAACCAGTCAAAATCAAAATCAAAGACATGAATCCCAAGAAACTCACTCTTAGCAAGATTAGTTTTACGGCCAGAAACACACTAAAAAATATGAACAATGTCAAACAAGTTCCGTATGGCAGTTCTTTCAGCAGTAGAGAACAACAAAGTGTCATCAGCAAACTGTAAATGAGTCAGAGTAAAACCAGAATGGCCAATAGGATGTGCACTAATATGACCCAATGTAGAGCTATGATCAATAAGACGACTCAGACAATCAGCCACTAAGATAAATAATAAAGGAGAGAGAGGATCTCCCTATCTTATGCCTCGTGAGGGAAGAATCTTGCCACGAGGGCGGCCATTAATGATGATCGAGTAATTCGTACTAGAAATGCATCCTCTAATCCAGTTATGCCAGCGGCAACAAAAACCTTTAACCTGGAGTATATAATCAAGGAATTCCCAATCAACTATGTCAAAAGCTTTCGCAAGATCCAGTTTTAAGACAACCCTTGGTTTTTCTCTGAGAGGTCCAATCATCGATGAGTTCATTCGCCATCAGGGAAGCATCAAGAATCTTTCTATTAACTACAAAAGAAAGCTGATGGGGCGAAATGGTAGAAGGAAGCAGCTTTTTAAAGCGATTTGACAAAACAGGGCAATAATTTTATAAGCACAGGGAATGAGACTAATATGCCTGTAATCAGAAATAGATCTTGAGTCAATTTTCTTGGGTATCAAACAGATATAAGTCTCATTCCTTTTCACATTAATAATCCCAGAATTGTAAAAAATCATTAATGACTAACATCATATCAGATTTTAGAGTAGGCCAAAAAAATTTAAAAAATTCAGTCGTAAAACCATCTGGCCCAGGAGATTTACTAACTCCAAGAGAGGAAACAGCAACAAATACCTCATCATCAGTAAAAGGACGCTCGAGATCAATGGCTTGAGTAGGTGAAATAGGATTCCACTAAAGGTTTAGTGGAAGGAATCGTTGACCCATGTCTTTTTTGAAAAGGGTTGAATAAAAAGACAAGAATTCAGTTTCAATGTCCTGTGAAGTCAAAAGACTTGTGCCATCCCTTGAGAGAATCTCCGTAATAGAGGACTTACGGCGTCGGGCAGCAACAATTTTATGGAAAAACCATGTGTTTTCATCACCCTCTAGAAGCCATTTCAGCTTACAATGCTGCTGCCAATGGATATGATCTTGAATAGTCATATTTTCAATTTGTTCACGAAGAATATAACGTCTATTAATTTGTTCCTCATTAAGGTCCCGATTGTCTTCCAGGGCATCTAAATTAATTGATCGTTAGACAAGGGAATGAAGATTAGTAATCTCACTGCGACGATTGGTATTCCAATCCCGGATAATACCTTTCAAACCCTTAAGTTTCATCATAAAACCATGCCCAGGCCAATCGGTTAGCAGGTAGCAATTCCACCAATTTTCCACCAAGGCACAGAAAGAAGGCACTTGAAGCCAAGAATTTTCAAATCTAAAAGGGCATGGATCCCAATCAATACGTCCAGAAGATAAAGCCAAAGGAAAATGATCTAATGTAATACAATCCAGGCATTTAAGAATAACAGACCCAAACCTGCGAAGGCAATTTTCTATAAGCAAAAACCGATCAAGTAGAGATGAACATTGGGTAGGACCAGAACTCGACCAAGTAAAACAGCCATTTGATAACGAAATATCCCGTAACTGATAATCCATGATCCATTGATTGAAGACACACATACTAGAGGAAATGGTTCTATCATGTGACTTTTCCCAAGACCATCGAGTGACATTGAAGTCACCACCAATGACCCAATTTTCACCTCCCAAACCAGCTAAATCATCAAGCTCTTGCCAAAAGTCAGATCTGAAATTATTATCTGAAGGGTCATAAACGGCCGAAAGCCAGAAAGAAAAACCATCAGACAGTGAAACATGAATCGAAATAGAAAAATGTCCCTCAACCACCTCAAGGATAGTAAAGTCGGGCTCACTCCAAAGAATAAGTATACCCCCCGATGAACCAATAGCATCCAGAGCGGTCCACCCAATAAATGAAGAACTCCAAATAGATTTAATTAAAGAGGAATCCACGGTCGACAACTTTGCTTCTTGTAATAGCACAATACCGGGGTTGTGCTGTTGGATTATCTTCTTCACCAAAGCACGTTTCTTCCGTGAATTAAGATCTCATACATTCCATGTGAGGAATTTCATTGATACTCAAGTGAGCCCTCCCTTATAGCCAAAGAGGCAGTTTTATCATAGTGGACTGAAGAAAAGAGGCCTTACAATTCTCTGTGAAGTTTGGGTTTTTTGTTGTTGGTATTGTTAGTTTTCTTAGTTTTGAAGGAAGAAGGAATCGAGGGAATAGCCATAACACATAAGCCATGTGAGGACAAAAGGGAAGCCAGATCTTGAAGACTAATGGGTAAAGAGGAAGGAGAGGGTGAGGGTGAGTGGCATGGAAAGGGGAAATGGTCTCATGATTGACAGAGGGAGAGAGGGAGAGGTTTTGTTTGCGACTAAGGTCTGGTGGAGGAGGGAGAAGAGCATGTATTGGCATGTGGGTAGTATCAATTGGCTGGTCACCAAAAATGTCCATATCAAGGGGTTGAGCAACAAAATCAGTTTCTTTTGAAGGGCTGGAGAGGTAAGCTTCTGTATCAGAACCAATAAAAGGAAGGTTTGGTTTGGTGGTGGCAGTTGAATGCAAAGTTCCAGCTTGTAAACTAGTGGGATCCGCACTAAAAGTAACTGTGGAGAGAGAGGGTTGTGTGAAGGAAGGAGAAGACAAATTGGATGGGCTATTAGGTTGGTTTTGGAAACTAAATGATGTGGTTGACTCATGCAAAGAATTTTGACTTCGGTTTTCTGTTGATTTGGAAAAGGATAAAGGGGCAGAAAGTGGGCCCACGGTTTGGTCAACTATGGTAAGAGAAGGAAATTATCCTTTTCCATAACTGAATGAGATTCGGTCAAAATTGGCAAATATGGGGAGAGAGAAGTAGGTACCGATTTATTTAAGAGAGATGGAGGGGAAAATTATCTTTTCCAAAACTGGTGGGGATTCAGTCAAGGCTTGCAAATAAGGGGAGAGAGAGGGAGGGTCCGGTTGACTAATTTCAGAGATTTTGGACT
The DNA here is from genome assembly GCF_027475165.1 of Benincasa hispida. NCBI lineage: Eukaryota > Viridiplantae > Streptophyta > Magnoliopsida > Cucurbitales > Cucurbitaceae > Benincasa > Benincasa hispida. The sequence goes on along the minus strand of NC_143480.1, from coordinate 63,872,465 downwards.
TTCCTTTTCTTTTGACTGAGAATTAATGAGATCCACATTTTCAGCAACCTCTTTATTGTTATTTCCTTGTGTAGGTAAGGTGGCGCGCCGCTGTCCCTGTGCTCCGACGCCGGCTGATCGGATATGAACCAGTAACTCCTCTCGCCGGCCAACTCCTTTGGTAACCGGATTGCAAATGGAATGAATCCACGTGCATTTTCTTTGACCCTTATTCGAGCAATAGTATGATCCAATCCACGTTCTGTTTGATTGGAGATTTGGACAAAACCACCACAAAAATGTCACCAATATGTCTGAAGATTGCATCTGTCCAAAGAGTGATTGGGAGGTGAAGCACATTAATCCAGCCTCCATATGATGCTACCATTTGCTGTTGGAAAGAATAAGTGATGAAAGGTGAAAGAAACTTGAGTTTCAAAGGGCCAATGTTTGTCCAATCTGAGTGTGCATACAGTTTTTGTGGTATGGCCGACTATATACAGGTAGCAAGGCTTTATCATCTGAGATGTGGTTGATGGAGATAAAAATTTATGGAGGGAATCTCGGATACTCGCCAAGAATCGTTAGAAGCAAACCTCTGAACAACCACCATATCTTGCCAATTTAAATGTGGTATTGTGAAGGAACTATGACTGCCAAGAGGTGTTGGGGGGCTGTCCATTGGAAGTTAGGATGCTTTCTGCTTGTGTAGCTGTCTTATAAGTTTGAGTAGTATTCAGAGTTGATTTGTTCTTTTTTTGGGGCTTACCAGGGTACTCTGAAACCAAAGAAAATGAGAACCAGACCCTTTTGTCGTTCATAGCAGGGACAAGAATAATGGAACGGCGGCCAGATTGTTCTAAGAGGGTAAGCTCGGCAAAGTAGCCATATTTGTTGCAATGTTTTTCAAGCCAAAGTGTGTCGCCATTATCAATCAGCTTCCTGAAGAATTTGTGGTTGTAGGGGTCCTTAAGCAAAGCTTGGAAGGAGGAGGTTAGCCATTCAAGAGAATTCCATGAGATGAAAATCGAATGGATGTCTGCGTGGGATTGTTCAGAGAGCTTGAAGGACTTTCAGCTAGAATGAAGGATCGGTGTGAGTGAGAATATTTTCCGATCAATGTGAATGGACCGGATGATGGAGGAGGTAGGAGTGATCAGCAGCAAGGAAGCCATAGTGATCGGTGTTAGAAAAGGGAATGTCGATGGCAGGGAGGGGAGAGGAGAGAGGAGAGAGAAGAGAGCATTTTATTTTATCAAATTTGTTCTGATCAACAAATTTTAAGGTCATTTAAGAAAGAATTTTTGTTCCTGGTACAGTTAGTTTTGGACTGTTCCCTTTGGCTGTTTTTATTAATGCACTTCTCTATGTTTTTTCATGTTGTTCAATAAAAGTTTGGTTTCTTATTGAAAAAAATAATAATAAATAAATACCAATCTGCAGCAGAAATCAGCAACCCGGAGTACCAAAACACAACAAAAACAGACACACACGCATGCATATATAAGCATTCCATGGTACCATTGTAAGTTGAAGGATCTAATTTTTAAATACATGCATATGATTTCCATTGATATATAGTGATAGGAAAAAGTTATAAAAATGTTCTACTGCTTTCCGATCACGAATACTTGTTAGTTGTTATGCATTATTTAATCATGTAAAATAAAACATAAATAAATGACAATGTTTAAGTACCATGGAACAATTTTAGACAAGAATACATGTGATACTCACTTGACCTTAAAATTATGAAAGATAGTAAAATCATTTCACAAACTTCTTGAACCGAAGAAACATATTTTACAGACATTTATTTGCATAAAAAATTCAATACTGCAAGCTTTTCCTAACATTAAACACCAAACCAACTTTCAAAGCGAGAAAAACAGTAACAAATACTTTACATTTTTAACGCACTTGATCGAAAAACTTACCTGCAAGGGGAAAACTATTCGCCAAAGAGTCCTTAATAAGAAAAATCGAGATGACAAGAAAAATATTTCAAAAGGGAAAATCAAAATCATCACAACCGCGACATATAAGAGAACCTGCATGAAAAGTAAATAAACTTAATGTCATTTCATCAACAGATAACTAAAAACAGCTATACACAGGGCAACGGCTAATGGGAATTACAAAATATAATCATAATAAAGTGTGCTAATACCCTACTCTATGAAAGACATATTCATGGGGCAAACCGCAATGCAAACTTATATGCAACAAGCATATTAGTTATGCGATGCACGTCAAAAGAAGCTCAAATTCTTCACGGATTAGGGAGAGAAAGTGGCAACACTATGAAACTATATCAAAGTGAGTATCTTATCTAAGTCAGTATCTTTAGTGTCAAAGTGATAAATAAAATGATAATTACAGATAACTTTGGCAAGGAACAAAGCATCATACAACGGAACTTGCAAAAGGCCAATTCTAACGTGTCCAAATAAACAAAGAACTTGATTGCATTTCCGACAAATTAAAATATTCATCAAATACAAATAAAAGAGGGGGCGTCTATTACACTGGTTGTGATGCAGCTAGTGATACTTCGCCATGAGAATAAAGATAGAGGTAGGCTGTCATGCTAGTTGGGACAACAATAGTCATCCACATGGCACACTGCAAAAGAGATTTAGTCAGGATTATAGATTGAAATAATATATTTTAATTAAAGTTAATGGATATAGTAGACAAAGTATGAATAGCAGAAAATATATAATTGCTTCGAGAATGATTTTGAATGTTCAAGAAAATGCATAACTAAGATTTTTTTACCTTCCAAATTTCTCGGTGAGTTAGATGGTTCTGGTCAAGTTCAAATATCTTTGCATAATTGACGTTAGACTGGGAAAAAACCCATAAGTTAATTCCCCACAGCCAAACCATCATAGTCTGCAGTACCAAAACTAAAAAGTTAGTTAGTACAAAGGTAACAATGATAATAGTCAGAAACACATTCAAAAGGTATTTAGAAAGGAGAAATGCACTCACCACCAGAAGAAGAGGATTATAATACAGAAATGCTTCGTAGAGAAATAGGTCTTGCAGGTCTGCACTCATTCTCATAACAGAATCCCAGCCAATCTGTATTTCAACAATACCAGGTAAGGAGTGCATCAAATCAACTCATCTACTACAAACTACTGTTTTCAGTTAGCCATTAAACCAGATATGATCTAATAGAACTAACCTTGCAACAAAATAAACCCCAGAAGATGAACAAGAAAACCTGGACATTAATCTGAATTAGTATTCTAAACTGTAGGGGGAAGTAAATAAATAAACAGGTGACAAACGAACATAAAGGAGGGCACTTTTCTTGTTCAACATTAAAACTTACTACATGTGAATCCAAAAAATTATGAGGAAAAAAAAACAATTTTGGTCCTTATGGATCCAAAGTATTCCTAAATTTGACAAGTGTAGAAACTCTGCTAAAATTTATTTCCATTTGTGCTTTAGAATATTATATTACATGTGGAGCTGGGAATTCAAACCTATAACCTCTTACTGGAAATAGAATGCTTTATCCACTAAGCTATGCTCATATTGGCAAAATTTAATCCCATTCTTTAGCAATCCTATCATTAAAAAATATTACTATTTATACAAAACATTGTGTCAATGTATGCAGTTGATTTTTTTTATTTTTTGAGATCCACAAAGCAATCTGGAACTTATATACAATTAAGGACTTGGAGGTTGGCCCCATTACTTAAAATCCAATTAGGGACTTGGAACTTGGCACCATTTCTCCCTTAGCTATTTTTTTTTAGGGAAGAATAGATTTGATTACGAAGAATACAAGAAATTTATTATCACTTGTTAAATATGATGTCTTGGAAGTTAGCACCATTACTCAAAATCCAATTTGTTGTTTCCCACTGCATCCAAGATCATAATCAAGACATGATGGATACATTTTTTTAAATATGGGATCTAAAACTAAGTTCTCTTCGAAAGGAGAAATTCTTATAAGAAGAACATAACATAAAAAGCTTAATGCAATACTTTTTTTGTTAGAAAAACAACTTAAATATTATGCATAAATACAAGTGGCAGTAAAAGCAATCAAACCTTGAATCTCCATAACAAAATAGGAGATGGAACTATAGCTGCAGGATTCATTGTTAATATAGTACTCTTCAAATCATTGGCCTCCATTGAATGCAACAAAGTTTCGTCCACACCATTACCTGTCTCAGTACCAGACAAATATTCTGTAGAAAGAATGCATCGCAAACACAGATTAGACACTAGAAAATAAATGATTGGAAAAAAAAAAATCATAATTACCAAAAGGTATTAAAAAGAGGTATACCCAAATCAGATACTACAGGTCTGCTTCCAGACTTTCTTAAATGTGGACTACTATTGGCAGGAACTGCCACTGGACATCCAAACATAGATTAAATGGAAAGAGTAGATGTTAATTTCACCACTCAAACCTTGTCAATAACCTGCAATCATGCACTAATGCATATATATGAGAGATCCTAAGAAAGCAATAGATGGAATTTTGCTCTAACACTGGTGAGTTCTTGAGCCATATTCTTAAAAGGAGGTTCATGGATTGGCCTAGGTTTGATTGAGATTTTTTTAACCCATTCCGAACAACCTAACTTTGCAAGTTCGGTTGGGTCACTGGTTTTAATTACCATACACAAAAAAACTAGTAAAATAAAACTTTAAAGATTGGCCATCACTCGCTTAGATATTCATAAATGAAAAAACTATAAACTACTGTTTAATTAATTCTGTCAATACTATTAAAACAAATATCTCTTATAAGTTAGAACTCCAGCAATACTACAAAACATAGTTGTCTCAAGTAATATAACCATAACCATCTTCCACCTGATATTAAGATAAGATTATTGTATCAATAAAATTTAAAATAACTAGCACTTTGAAAACACACAATCGTGATTACAGCATAAGCAAATTTCAGCACACAAAGGCCAATGCACAAACTGATTTACAGCACACAAAATTCAAAAGCACGCGCAAGCAAATATAACTCAAAGAACTCATGTATGGTTTTACCAATATTTTTCTTTAGTTTCAATTGAGTGAATAATTTCTTACATAATATCCAGTACACTCATGCCCTAATGCTGTGTGTATTTCATACGTTAAGAATCAATGATGTTAAGAAGCCCTTACGTGTATATCCTACCATGTTTGGGTAGGGGTGTGAAAAACAAAACAAAACAAAACAAAAACCAGAGCACAAGTTAGACGTGGGGATTGGAGAAACTTTGAAACGTGAGGATGGGAGTGATCTCTTGCCTCTGAAAGATCATTTAAGGAAAAGGCTCCGGTTTCTGAAGAGGAATGGCCAAAAGAACAAGGAACTATGGGATCAAAAGAATGAATGCCCTAGATTCTTGAGCTGGGGCGTGGAATTGGGGATGAGCTCAGAAGAGGAAGCCCTGCGGAACAAATTATCATTCTACTACAAGTCTTCCACAGAGATAATTGGAGTTCGCTAATCCCACTTTCAAGAACCCTTCTCAATCCCAATTTTCCTCTCTAAGACTAAATGTACATAGAATGACACAACTCTAAGTCACCATATCTATCTATATAATTGACTGATCTCGAACTGCAAGGAGAGCAAGACAACCAAACAACACAAAACTCAACAGAGGCATCTTCTTAACCAAGATTAACAAAATTTAGAGGCAAAAACTGAAAACAGCCTCCAATATAGCAATACCCAGAACAAAATAAGAAGAATTAAGCATCACAGATCTACGCCCAGCTCAAAAAATCAAAGAACTTCAACAAGTACGACATGACAAATCACAAGGGAAAAAAGATTAACAAAAACAGAGTAATGGGGTTGGATCAGATCCAAAGAGACTTACGGCGAAAGATTCAATTGTTTTGTGTAATTGGATTTGAAGCAATTAAGTCAACAAAATGTAAAGCTTTTAGAGTCCTCTGGATCGCCCCCCACCAAATCTGGCGCAAAGAGTTGAAGGCGAATTAAGAATTCCTGTATTGTTTTATTGTGTTTTGTGGGGTTTGAGTGAAGATTAAGCAGAAGAGAAAGCGTGAAACGCAAAGAACAGAACGTTCTTCATGCAAATTTTGAACCCTCGGGGCCAAAGAACTGGCTTTGCAATTGCGAACGGATTTCGACTCTCAGCTGGCTTCCGTTTCTGAATTTCCTTTTCTTTTTCTGTTTTTTTTTCCCATTATTTTCCAAAGAAGGGAAGTATGAATGTTTTGCGATAACGTAATAAAATAAACATTTTTGCTTGAGGAAATTTTTAAAAAAAATTAATAATGTTAGAATTAGAATACCATAGAGGAAACTAAAAGAAAAATAAAAATGTTTTCTTTAAAAAAAATTAAAAATTAAAAAAAATGTTAAAACACCATTTTGGTCCATATAATTTAATACTTATTCAATTTTAGTTACTTTTCAGATATTTAATTTTATTGTTTAGGTTTTTAATAAATCTTAAATTTAGTCTCAATTATTGGTTTAATATTGATTTTTGCAAAAACAATTTATTATATTAGCATTTTATAACAAATTTTGAAAACATATTCACATTTTATATCTTAGATAAAAACTATTATTATTATTTAATCAATTTCGATGGACTAAATTTGAGATTTGTTGAATCTATGGAGCATAAAATGTGACACTCAAAACTTTTAAAGTGTCTAACATATATAAAATTTTCAATTTTTTGTATAGTAGATCCCTAAATTTAAAAACATCAGATAAATCTGTAATCTTTTTCTAAAAGAAAAAAATTATATGTTATTCAGACATTTTTAAATTAAGTGATACATTTATGTTTAAGATTGGATTTATGTATAATAGGATTAAAATTTTACATTGGTAGATAAAAAAAAATTATATTTATGTAAGGTAGATAACTTTTTGTACTTTCTTACATTTACTCCATCACCATATATGGTTTCATCTCAATTGAATTACCCACAAGTTTCAAAACTATACATATCAATGAAAATATCGAAGTTTCAATTTTAGGGAAATATCGATATTGATAAAAGTTTTAGAAAATTTTATGAAAATTGTTATAATTAGTTAATAATTTTTTTTATTGTAACTAAATTATACTATAATTTATCCTTTTTAAAGTAAGACAACATTTAAATGTATATTGCAAAATATTTGTGTAAACGTCAATGCAAGAGCATAAATTTTAAAAAATAAAAAAATAATTACAAAATAATATCAAATATTGAATATTAATTACAAAATTAATGAACATGAAATATTTGCATATAAAATAATTGTAAACTGTTTATTATAAAACGAAGTGGATAAAAAAAATAAAAATCATAAGATTAAATATAATACAACATAATGAAAAAGAAAAAAGGAGAAGAAAACTCTAGAAGTAAACAGAGCTTGATAGAAAATAAGATGAATATTAAAGAATTTACATCAATTCTAGTCTGGGGTGAAATGATGTGAAAATTCAATGTAGATGATTTAAATGAAAATATATGATTTCTTGAAAATGAAAATTCTTGATAGTAAAAGAGAAAAAAAAAAATTCATTGATCTAGCATAGCTAATTGCTAATAAAAAAAATTCAAAATTTTGACGAAATTTAATGGGAGGAAAACTGAAATTCCCCCTACCTAAATTGTAAGATTACCGAAATTTTAAACTAAGTGCAAACTAAGTTACCAATTTTTTTAATACAATTGAGACTAAGAAGATTGGAACTACAGACTTTATAGTTACCAACATATTCAGATGTGAATTGAATATATTGTCAATTTTTTTTTAATATATAATCTTCAAATGAAAGATTATCTCCATAGTGATTTGATCATTTAATGAGTCGTTTCTATTGTGATTAATCAGGTAAAATGATTAATTTTCTTCTAACCTAATGTCCACTCTTGCTAAAATGACACCATTAATTTACCCCTAATTGTTCCTTAGGATGGTAACATTTACAACCGAAAAATCCACGGTCATTTTCACCGAAATTTTCCCTTTCTCTAACTATTATTAGAAATTCGGAAAAATTACATTTTGATCCTTAAGTTTTGGGTCTAATGTTTTATTTGGTCTTTAGGTATCAAAATGTTACACATTTAGCTCTTATGTTTTGATTTTGGTTTCAATTTAATCCATAAGTTTCAAAATATTTTAATCTTGCCCTTAACATTTGAGTTCTATTTTAATTTGGTCCCTAAATTTCAAAATTTTACATTTTCAACATCGATTTTGTATTGAATACCCACTTTCAATCATTGACGTCAATGTCTACTATTTAGTTTAAAATAATTATGAAGTGAAATTTTGAATTTAGTTTTAAAATTGATGAAAAATAATGAAACTTAATTAATTATAATTCATTTAATTATTTTAATTTTATTTACATTAACCCTACAAACAAAAAACGAGCATTTAGTGAAAATCGAGATTAAAAATGCAAATCTTAGAATCTATGGATTAACTTGGGGACTAAAAAATTAAAATCAAACTCAAAATTTAATAATTAAATGTGTAATAGTTTGAAATCTAGGGACCAAATAAAAATTAGACAAAAAAAACCTAACAACCAAAAAGCTATTTTTTCCTATAAACTTTTAAGTTTTTTACTTTAGCACTTACATAATTATCCTTATGGATTTCAACTTTCTCAGTTTCAATTTTCCACCCTCTAAATCTTTTCGAATCAACGTGAGTTTAATGAGGATTTAAATCTTTCGATAACAGAAAAATACATGTCAATTACCACTAACCTATGCTCGTTCTAATGAGTTTGACATGTCTATTACTACTAATTTGAACACCTTAAATTATAATATATTTGGACTTTGATTACATCTTCTTAACTTTAATCATCATTTTGTTTGGTTACATAAAAGTGATTCTACAAATGATAAATTGCCCTAAAAGAAAAGAGCAAAAATGAGAATCTTTAAATCTCTAATTTAGGATTGTTTGATTCAACTTTTCAAGTTTTTAATTTTTTAAGATAAGTAATTTTGGAAAAAATTGAAATGTTTTTATCGAAGGAGTTTAAAGAAAAATGGCTTTTTAATTTTGAAAAACATTTTTTTCTCTAATCAATCCAAATAAGCCCTTTGCATAGGGTTGACAACGGAGCTGGGGCGGGGCGGGGGGCGTCCCCCATCCCCAGCCCCATGGGGAAATTCACCCCCATCCCCGCACCTGTCCCCACCATTTGAAAGTAGAGACGGGGGCGAGGATTCCCCATCGGGGAACAAGGTCCCCATGGGGCCACATTCCCCGATCTCCGCAGGGATTCTCCTACTAGTTCCCCGTGGGGAATCCCCTACCATATTCAATTTACGGCCTTTTTTTAGTTTTTTAAGTTTGGACTTGGCTTCTTGGATTTAGAGTTAGAAATTGGATATTTAATACTGGGCTTCAATCTAACACTATACATTATAAGCATATATATATAAATTATTTTATATATTATAGATATATATTTATAAAAATATAAATATATCAAATTGGGGTCGGGGATTAATCGAGGTCGAGGATGGGGTGGGGATACTGTCCCCAGACGGGCCCCAAAAATTTTCTCCGATTTGACCCCATCCCCTGTCAAACCGGGGATTCTCCGTCCTGATCGGGGTGGGTCCCCCTTACGAGGAATTTTGTCAACCTTACCTTTGCATCATTTGAAAAATATTTGAATTTTTCAGGTGGAACTTGTAATCTTTTAATATGAAGAGTTGTTAGGAGTTACTTCTTTTTAAATCACATTTAAACTAATTATTAGAAAATTAATTATAACCAAATTAATTATTTCAAAAGTTGTTTTTAGTTTTTTTTTTTTTTTTTCAGGGGTGATACACAAGAAGCCCAAACATTAGGCCATATTATCATAAATGTCCAAGGTTGATGTTTTTATCATGAGTAGATCAATGTTACTTAAAGAGCAATAGGTAATCACGATGGTAGATAAACATTTGACTTAGATGTAATTACGAACAACTCGCGAATGGTTGATTTGTTTGTAATGATTATATGCATGCATAAATTGTCTTACAAAACCTAAAAGTACAACTCTAGGCCTTTAATGAAGTAATCTATAGTTAATGAATGAAAATTGATTAATTAAAGAGTCAGATGAATTAAAGCTTATAATTTGTAAGTATATAAGGTCCCCTTACTTGCTTATACAAACAATTAAGGATCAACTTTGTCGAAGAAAAATTTAAGGCATTCAAATTAATATTTAATGTATTTGATATATTGAATGAGAGAAAAACATATTTATTATATTTAATACATTATATAACAAATAAAATTACCAATGTATTAAAATACATTAAATAAAATTATATATATTTAATTTGAACAAGATTCAAATAAAAAAATAATATATATTAGACGAATTAAATATTTGAATGAGTTTCAAATTATTTAATATGTTTATTTTAATATAAGATATATATATGGGTTGGTTGCACAAATAACAATCAGACTCAAAATAATAAAAGATGTGGAACAAGGGTAAACATATTAGGGATATAGTATAGAATTAGTGCTAGATATCATTGGTAGCAACAATAAGTGATAGCTATATAGGCACAGCTCACCATTTCATGCTTCTTCTTCTGGTTTTCTCAAATTGAAAACTATCACTAATAGCAACTATCAATGATAGCAACTAATAGTAGCTATCAATTGCTATCATTGATAGTTACTATCAACGATAGCTTTCAATTTGAAAAATATTAATACAATCTTAAAATAAAAATACTTGAAATATCACCTTTTAATTTGCTATCAAGTGTATCAATGATGCTATCAGTTTTCAATGGCTATCATTGATACACTTGATCAATTGGAATCAAACTTGAAATATTAACACCTAAGGCTATCAATGGATATCAATGATAGACTTTGATAATTAGTTATCAACTTTTGAAAGGAAACCATGATCTTTTAAAGGTTAACATTTAAAATTATAAATGATAGAAGTCTATCAACAGGAAGTCTATACGTGACTATCTCTAATTTTTACCTAAGTCATATCACCAATATCATTAATATCATTCATTTTATTGATATATACCTAAGTCATATCACTGATATACGGATATCATTGATAGGTTCAATCAGTGGCATTCATCGGTAGCTTTTAATAGTGGCTATCAATGATAAACTTTCGTCAAATGGAATTGACTTTTATATCATTGATATCATCGAATATCATTTATATCGTAGTTATCGATGATAGCTTCTATCATTGATAATATGCTATTAGAGATAACTTATGTCATTCTTTTTTACCATCAAATAACATGTCATCGTTGATAGCTTCTATCACTAATAAACATGCTATTAGTGATAACTAATAGACATTCCACTTATCTTTAATTTGAGTTTCAATTTTATTAATTAAATTCACTAAGTTGGCTATCAATGATAAACTTCTATAAGTCACTATTAACTGTGAAAAAAATCATGAAAAAATTAAACTATCATTGATAATAATAACTGTAAAAAAAAAACATTAAAAATTAAACTATCAATGATAGAAAATATTAGTGGCTATCAATAATAGACTTTCATTTACTATTTATATTTAATATTTCGTTATAATAATCAAACTTAATGATTAACTTATTGGTGTTAAATTACTTATGAATTGTGTATTTTCAAGTTTTGGGTACGAAATGCAAAAAGCAAAAATCGGAGAAATGATAGAAAATAAAAAAGAAAAAAATAAAGGGAAGAAGAAGGAATGGAAACAAAATAAAAATAAAATAAAATAACAAATGGAAGAAGCAAAATTCGGAGAAAGGAAAGAGAATAAAATAAAATAAGAAAGGGAAGAAGCAAAAATCAAAGAAATGAAAGAAAATTAAAAAAAAAAAGGAAAGAAGCAAAAACCAAAGAAAATAAAATAAATAAAGAAAAAGATAAAAAAAAAGGAAAGAATAATGTGTGCAACAAGACAATTGGAGGGTGAAATTGGAAATTTGAAAAAACCTAGTCAACACTTCCATATTTACAAATATTTTTAATATGTGATATATTTTTAGATTTTTTTTTCTTAATTTACTATTGAAAAATATCCAATACATACATACATTTTGTAGAGAGCAATTTTCTACCAAATTCTCCCAATTTTTCTTTCTCTTTTAAGGAGACTCCTACAAACCTTGGTTCTTATTCGAGTCATAGTGAGTGTAACAACCCAACTATCTAACATATACTACTAGGACGTTACTATATGCATGCATAAGCTTAAAAATAAATCTTTTGCAACTTAAGCAAAAAGAAACAAACATTTTTATTTAAAGTAAATAATTTCGACAAATTTAAAGTTTAAATTGACAGGATGTATAAGCATGCAATAGAAGCAAACATAATCAATAAACAGTCTAATTGCATTTAATTTGTGTTCTAAAGCATGCAAAATCAAATTTTTCAGAAGAGAATTTTGAAGAATATCATACCTTTGAAGAATCCTCCAATTCCAAGCTGTTTTCCACAAATTCTTAACTTCAAATCTATAGTGAACCACCAAGAGATCTTCTCTATTATTCTCATCTTTGAATTTGAATGGTGGAACTAAAAAATGAAGTGAGTTTTTCAAAGGATTGGAGTGGATTTTGGTGATAAGAAGAACACAACTCAGAAAACTTTTTTAGTATTCAATCTCCACTCAATCAGTAAAATTGAAGAGTTTTATTATTTCTCTTCATGCAGGCACCCAACATTTGAGTCAATGCCATGTCAAGTTTCAAGAAGAAGTGGGCTAGGTAGGATAATTGAGAATAATCCATCTCCTCCTTCAAGAAATATTGGATTTCTCCACTATGGTGATTTGATTTTCAATTTGATTTTCAATTTTAATTAATTAAAAATTAATTAAATTTAAAATTTCTAAAATATAAAATTAATTTGATTTTTAATTAATTAATTAAATAATGATTTAATATTAGATATTAAATTAATCAAATACCAAATTTTAAACATGAATCCTATTCATGTTATTAATATTTAAATCAATATTTAAAGATTATAAAATCTCCAAATTCGTTTAATTTTGATAAATTAAACGTTTAATTATATCGAATATAACTATTCAAACTCTAAATTCAATTTGAACACTTCAAATTGATAATATTTCAAATTCACTCAATTTATTAATTCAAGGTGATCATGTTTTATGAGCTAGTAAAGAGACCTTATGGACCTACAGATCATGAGCTCCAATAATTTGAGATTAATTGGCTAAAACTCTTTAGACCAAATTAATCGATATTTGTTAACTACTGAGTCACACCACTATACCTCGATAGTTGCACTCTCCTCACTATAGATATATTTGTGTCTACCGGATTTAACCATAATCAGTAAATCGACCATTCACAAGTTGTTCGTAATAACGGATGGATCAAATGCTATTTTACGCCTGAAATTACGTCTTTTTCCTTAAGTTCCACTGATCTTCTAATGAACAATTGGTTTGTGATCCAATCACTGAATCAGATCCCGCCAATGAGAGGGAGGGGCCCTTGTTCAAGACCTGGATTCAGCACTTAAAAGAATAGCCTTTCTCCCATCCTTAAATCGGGCAGGCGTAAATTCCATCTTGCACCCTATGTCCCAAACTATCTACCCGGTCTTACCCCTGAAATGAAAGGCTTATTGAACCGGCCTGTTGAATCAACCCTCACTAATGCAAATCTAAGGATAATCCCGAATAAACAGGATTTCAAGTTATCTCAGGATTAAGATCGAGTTACCTAGGTCATCTAAGAAAAATAGTTATTCTTAAATAGTAAATAGCATTATAAAATAAGAGTGACTTATTTTTTGGTCTGATCTTATGCAAACTCATTACATAGGACGCCTCCACTTCTCATGTCTCCACATGAATAATTTAGGATCACATCGTTTGTACTATTTACAAAGCGGGCTGCATCCAATAGTGTTACCAGAATAAGGTACCTAACCTTATTCATATACTATAGACCATCTTGGCTATTTACTCGAACTTGATCCATTTTTATGTCTCCACATAAAGTTCAAGTATTTATGTAATAGCCATGATCTTAGTTTATTGGATTTAGTCTTTACAAATACAATTTACAAAATTTAATAACAACTTTATTGAATATATGTCGAATAACATCTTTATTGATAATAGAATATATTTAACTTTACAAACTATGAGTTTTAGGACATTCAACCTAACATAAATAACATAAACCTTGGTTCGTGGTACCCCTAAACATGATTTAAAAATAAAATAAAGCAAAAAAATTAAAGAAATAAAAACATTCGTTTGCTAAAAACTGGAACATGAAAGACATGGGAAAACATATGCGGAAGCGTCGATCTAGTCCCATGGGTACGGTTACAGATTCTTCCTATCATGCGCATTTCTATCCTTGCCCTTACCTGAAAGACATAGTATAAGAAAGGATGAATATAAAATACTCAGTAAGTGACCCACTATTGGACCTAGTAGGGGAACATGTTGACTTTCCTATCTAGGCACTGATGTATATTTTATAACATAGTAGTCTGGTGATCTCAAGGGAACATAAATCAGTCATAACTTGAAGAGACACAAATCAGTCATAAGTGGTGAACTTGAAGGAACACAAATCAATTATAAATGGTGACGGAAGGGACACAAATCAGTTATAAGTGGTGAACCTGAAGAGACACAATCAGTCATAAGTGGTGAATCAGTCATAAATGGTAAACCCCAAGGATCAAAAATCAATTATAAGTGATGAATCTCAAAGGAACACAAATCAGTCATAAGTGGTGAACCCAAAGGATCATAAATCAGCCATAGGTGGTGAACCCGAGGATCACAAACCAGTCATAGATGGTGAACGCGAAGGAACACAAGCATAAAATGTACTCAGCTCGAGGACGAACCAATAGTAAGGCACTTACCTTGAAATTAGAGCCCAAGTAACAAACAAATTAACCTCCTCCCTAGCTTAGGTAAACTTTAAATCATTGTCCCTAACACAAAACAAAACATCTCAATTTTAACCTTTGGGGTCCAATTCCATTACATACAAAATTTATTCCGATGGAACTCCAAACACTTAACCACGTGTGTTGGTCCAACAATCACCTCCAAATTTAAGTCCAAAAGTGGAGTATTAAATTCAACTTTCAACTCTGCCCAACTTAAATCATACCAGAAACCACTATCCAAACCCAATAAATTATCCAACTGTAAGCACAAAACAAAGATGTAAAGATCAAGACTCAACTCCTGAAATCAATAAGTAAATGAAAAACAAACCATGACCTTAAACTCATCAATTTCTAGACCCAACCTTGCTAGAAACACAACGAATCTACTAGACAACCTCTCAAAACATTCCAACTTTCAGTCTAGCAACCAAAATACGATGGGTAATTTAAAATCCAACAAAAACCCACTTAAAAAATCAAATAAGTAACCAAATCTTGAATGAGAAAACCTTCCAACATTCAAAATACATAATATCTTACCCAAAACTAACTTTGGTGAAAACAATCGATGGCGACGAGGAGCTACATGCGATGGCCGGTAGCATCGGACAGAACCCACACCTAATGACGAATGACGTTGGATGCAAGCAAATGCGTAACTCGTTCATGCTCAGATCTGGGGTCGCTCGATGACGCAGACGACTAGAGCTTTTTGATCGGCAGCGTAGGCTGGCTTGGTGGCGCGACCTGCAGGGTAAACGGATACTGTGCAGCAGACAGCTGGTAGTTGAGATCAAAAGAAAGGAAACACTCGACTACCCTTGAATGAGGAGGAAAGAGATGAGAATTAGGGTGCATGCGAACCACGAGATTTAATATAAACAATAAATAAATAAATATATATATGAAGGAACCATTGAAGGTTTTTTAACGGAAGCATGGGATCAGACCAAATATCCAAAATTTACAGAATATAAGTTTTACAGCAAAAATATTCAGATTATGCATGTAAAAGATAAATCTAACATGCTTTAAAACATAGATTTCATAATAGAAAATGGGTTTACGAAACCTTACCCTTGAAGAACCCTTCTTCTTGCGATTTCTTCTCCAAATCTTGTCACGAATAATCTCGAACCCTTTAAGCATCAATGAGGACACCACCACAAATGTTACTTCTGTATTCTCTAGGTGAGAATCCAGGAGTTTTGTGGGCTCTGGCTATTTTGGAAGAGATGGATGTTTAGAGAGATGAGAGGAAGTGATGAGATTCCAAAAATCTCATGACATTTCTGTGTATCTGTCTCACACTTTTGTAAAATCACATCAGAAAGAAGAAGAACCTCTTCTCATCTCCCTACTAGCATGTTTTAGAGAGAAAAGAGGAGTTACAACTCCTTCCCAAAATAGTTTTTAAAATAAAATAAAATAAGTTAGTTTTTTTTCATAAACCAATTTAATATATATTTATATGATAACTACCTTATCATATAATATATATATTAAACTATATGTTATATAACACATAATCTATAATTTCTATTCTCCCACCAATGACATTTATTATAAATCCCATTTATTCACCTTAATTGTTGGCACTCCAATAAAGACTGGCAACTGCACTCTTCGCACTATAGATATATTTTTGTGTCCATTGGATATAACCAGTCAACAGTACAATGACCCTTCACAAATTTCTCGTAAGTACAGTTGGGCTAAAATTACTGTTTTGCCCTTGTAGTTACATCTAACTCCTTAAGTACTACTGATTCATCTAATGAACAATAAATCATAGTCCAACTATGACCAAACTTCTCTCGGGCCAGGAGAAGATGTGACACCACATTGTTCAAACCCCGAAATCAACCCTTAAGGGAGAAATTTAACTACTTACACCGACATTAGGGAAAGAGTTAATTCCTTTTTGCGTAGCTGTGTTTCTAGCTCCCCAATCAGACAAATTCCCAAAATTGTAGGCTTGTTGAGTCGGCGATCTGGTCACTCTCACCCATACAAATCAAAAGACTACCTTCATAGGCAGGAGTTCACAACTCATTCAGGATTCAGGTCATGTTACCTATGGTCATCCTGGTGAAATGAAAGTCTCTATTATGAACGACGTTATATAATGAGACTAAACATTTTGTGGTCCGATCTTATATAAATTCCTTTCTATAAAATATCCTCGCTCACATGTCCCACATGAATGATCAAGATAAAGATCATTTGTATCACTTTACAACAATTGTAACATCTACAAAGCAAGTCATACTCATAGTGTTACCAGGAGAAGGTATCCAGTCTTATCCATCTATTACAAATCATTTAGGTTATCACTTAAACATGATCCACCTGTACGTCTCTACATACATGTTTAAGCTACTTGGTTTGTGGTAATGTAACTAATTTGGAAATAAAACATCACATATTTTATTACATAAAAAAAAATTTGTACAATACAATGACAAACTATAAGATCCTACGAGATTTAGGGCATCCACCCCAAAAATCTCCCACTTGACATAAAGTTAGTGGACTGTATAATGTAAAAGTCAAACTAAAATACAAAATACACAAATCAATAAACTAGGGCATAACACGCCCAGTACAAATCTTCCACTTGCCCTAGTCTAAATGTGGCTTGTCCCATAGACCTATACTCTGTAAGTGACCCTAACAAACCTTTATCATAAGGGCCTTTGTAAATGGATTAGCAACATTGTGCTCCGAAGCTATCTGTATGACAATCACGTCCCTTCGATGCACAATCTCTTGGATGAAATGATACTTCCGCTCTATGTGCTTCCTGTGCTTGTGACTCCTAGGCTCTCGAGAATTAGCCACGACACCACTATTATCACAATAAAGTGTGATGGGCTTTGACATGTCTGAAATAACTTTAAGATCAGTCAGAAACTTCCTAAGCTAAACAACTTCATTAGCAGCTTCACAAGCCGCTATATACTCAGCCTCCATAACATCATTGCTCAATGTGACCTGTCTCCTATAAAGCCACAAAGAAATTTTCGTATTTCTCTAGTCCCTAGCCCAGTAAGGCTATAAGATTCTTCATCTTTTGAAGAGAATCAGATAGGTCAAGTTTTGGATTTTTAATTTTGTTTGAAAAAAAGGAAAAAGAAAAATTAAAAGACTCAAGGACTGACTCAACTGAAAATAATGACTCTGAGTCAACTGACTTAACTGACTCTTGAGAATAAGAAGAACAAAACTAAAAAATATAGGATATACCAGATGACAGAACATGGTGAGATTTTTCAACCTCTAACTCCATCACATGGAAATCGATGGGTTTAGGCTCAGATTCTCCATAGTTCTCACAAACTGGTTCTAAACATGGCATGCTATCCTCCAACTCATCCTCATGTTGACATAGATTACCTCATTGTTGCACGCCTCGGTGATGTCATAAGATGTATGTAACAGAGGTTCTCATCCTCTCTCAACTGAATCAGAAGATTGAGTGACTGAGTCTCTCAAACTCTGAAGATATGTTCCAACCTCAGTCTGAAGTCTAAAGCTCTCCTTGAGGTAACAGATCTCCTACTCAAAACAATATTGTTAATAGCAAGTTGTCTAATCACATCTTCTAATGACATATGTGAGTCGACAATGTGACATGCATCGTCATGTCAGATGTGGCAGGGTATGAATCATAGTGGAACTAGTCCCATCCTAGGTGTCCATAGCCATAAGACTCCTCCCATCTAAGCCGATGAAAATCATCATCCATAGGGCATAGGGCTCCACTGCAAACTTGGGCATGCTTGCTTAGGGTGATCAATCCTACATGCTTGCATCTGCTACGGGTTACCTGCAACCAACTAACTAACCAAAGAAGTTAACTCAGTAAGTTGATCTCGGAGGTCAAGAACCTCGTCACTAAGTCGAGATGCTCCACTCGATTGTTCCTATCCTTGTTAATGATATTTATCCATGCTTAAAACACTGACACAAAAAAGGAAATAAATCAAAAGCAAAAGAATACTCTAACTAAAAATTTAAATAACGAAATGTCAATGGCTTCCTCAGCCATTTTTTATTGGCCCGAAACTTACGTCGTTAATAAGCTTCAAACTTGATCAAAAGAAAATTTGTATATACCAAACTACTCATATTACTACTGAAATGTAGCAATAGTGGTAAGTTCGAGTCGATCCACAGGGAAGCACAATTTGTTTCGTTAAGTTAATTTCCTAACTAGAGCGGTGAATGGGGGATTTTGGTGTAAAAAAGATAAATACATGAAATTAAAATAAAAGGGGTAAATGTAATCTAGAATAAAAGTCTATCTAATTTCTAGAGCAAGAGAGACTTTCTTATGCAATTTCATTCATTAGACATCGGTTAATTACACTGAATCTAGCAACCCCTCAACCTATTAGAAAATCTAATAGCCCAATTAGCCAAATTCGATATTAAACCAAAGTATCCCTACCTCAATTTACAACTCTTCCTTCTTAGCGACATACAAGTTAAAATTGAATCGCATTACGTAAGGATTCAATTGTTGAGACATACTACAAGCCATAAAAGTCATATCTTATAGCATGATTTATTTAGAAAAGATTATATTAGGGCATACATGCATTTGGTCAGAAAAAGTCTAGGCTTTACACAAACGATCCAAATATGCATGACTAAATCAATCAATATATGCATAGGCTATGACGACTTTGCAAACAAGAATTTCAATAAACTAATTTTTCAGATCAATTTATAAAAATTTCATTAAGATTCAATCAAATCATCTCAAAGAGTTCACAACAATTCATTTAAATTAACTAGGAATCCTTCAAAAAATTAAGCATAGAACTCTTGCTCAAAGAAATTAGATAGGAGTTACCTCTTAATTTATAGAAAAATCTGAGATACACATCCAATCTGTCGATTACAACACAAAACAAAAAGAAAAATTAACCTAAAGATACTAAAATCTAAAGGGAAAAGAAAAAGGTTGAAGCTTAACCTTGACCTCCATCAATTCAGCCCCCAAAAGTTAGCATCCTTTGACCTAAAGACGAAGGGAAGTATTTATAGAAATTATCGCAATGTTGCAACGCTCGACAAAAAAAGGCCATGAAAGTCAGGGAAATGTTGCAATGCTGCCGTTGTTGCCAACTCAAAGCATTGCAATGCTAGAAGTGGTGTTGCAATGCTCCTCTACACATCAAGCTACTTCCTTGCAACATCAGGTGAGTGTTACGGCTTCATATAAGGTGAGCGTTGCGACGCTGAAGTAGAGGTATCTTGGTCTTTTTCATTCCTTTGAAGCCTAGATACTCAAATCAACTCCAATTTGCTTCAAATTAATCTCAATCAGCTCCAAATTACGAATTCTACCTCTTGATTGCATACAAAATAGAGAAATAAACACGTAAAATCCAATAACGAGCCTGAACTAAACTAGGAACAATAGCTATTTTTGAGAGCTATCAATACGCAATCTCGTATAAAAAACTACGCGATCTCTTAGCAAAAGCTTTCTTCCTCATCGTAGCATTGCTTTGAATTTCCTCTGAAACTCTCTGGGAACAGCACAAACGACTTGAAACTTTAAATTACAGACTCGATCGCAAACAAATAAGCCCAAAATAGGGGTCCTTACAAATAAATTTGTAAATGAAAGTAGTAAACTAAGAGTGCCAATCCGGTACATTATCCAATAATTTCAAACACCTACATTCTTAAACATTCATCATATGAAAAAAATTACACAATGCTTAAATCCCACAAAAAACTGTAAAAATTAATCTGAAAATTTGGAAAAAATTGGGTTAAAAATGCCGCTCTGACACCAATTGAAAGATCCATGTGAAGGGTCCGCAGGGGAAGCGGATCGTCCAAATTCTAAAAAATTTACAAAATGCAATTTTACAGAGAAATAGAACAAATCATGCATTTAATTAAACAAAACATATAACATGCTTGAAAAACTAAGTAAAGAAAAAAGTGAATAGAAGACCTACCCTTGAAGAACGGAATCTTCATGTTTTCTCTTCATTGTAAAAAACATGAACACCAAAAAGGGCATTACCACAAAAGCAACATTGGTATTCTCTAGATGAGAATCCAAGAGGAATGACCTCTAACTATTTTGGTGAGGGAAGAGATTGAGAAAGGAGAAGAAAAGAAAAGCAAGAGAAAGCCTAAGATATCAGAACACCAAAAAAAAAAGATTCTTTGTTTCTTTTCTTCACCACATAGAGAAGAAGAAAGTGTAACTAACCCATATACACGATCAAGAGAGAAAGAGAGGGGAGGGAGTTACAACTTCCTCCCAAATAACATTAATTAAAAATAAATTAATTAAATTAAGTTAATTAATTAATTAAATAAATTATTTATATATATCCATATGATAACTATCTTATCATATAATATATATTAAACTATATGTTATATCAAATATAACATACCTTTTTCTTACTAATGACCTTTAATATAAATCACCTTTATATTAATTTTAACCATATGAATCCAATTCATATAATTAATATTTGAATCATATTCAAATATTTATTTCCTCTCATAAATACTTAATACTATGATGTATCAAACATTATAGTAATTATACCATATATAATTAAATTAAATTAATTATATCATATATAATTAATCCCCTTGATTAATTTGAAAAATTCAAATTAATCCAAAAATTTACTCTCATTAAATCCCGTTGAGCTACCGAGGGGACCTCATGGACCTGTAGCTTGAAGCTCTAATGGTATGTGAATAATTAATTAAACTCTTTAATTTAAATATTCACCATCCATTAACTGACGGACACTCCACTAAAGACAGTCAGTTGCACTGTTTGCACTACAAATATATTTTTGTGTCTATTGGATATAATCAATCAATAATACAATGACCCTTCATAAAATTGCTCGTAAGTGCAGCTAGGCCAAAATTACCGTTTTGCCCTTATAGTTACATTTAACTCCTTAAGTACCACTGATTCCTCTAATGAATAATAAATCATAGTCCAACTATGACGAAACCCCTTTCGGGTCAAGAGAGGGTGTGGTGCCACATTATTCAAACCTCAGAATCAGCCCTTAAGGAAGCAATTTATCTACTTACTCTGACATTGGAGAAGAAGTAAATTTCTTCTTATGTAGCTGTGTTCCCAGCTTCCCAATTACACGAATCTCCAAAATGGTAGGCTTGTTGAGTCAGCGATTTGGTCACTCTCACCCATACAAATCAAAAGACCGCCTTCATAGGCAGGAGTCATAACTCACTCAAGATTCAGGTCATGTTACCTATAGTCATTCTAGTGAAATGTAAGTTTCTATTATGAACGACGTTATATAATGAGACTAAACATTTTATGGTTCAGTCTTATACAAACTCCTTTGTATAGAATATCCCCGCTTACATATGTCTCCACGTGAGGATTAGATCATTTGTAGGACTTTCGACAATTGTAACATCTACAAAACAGGTCATACTCGTAGTGTCACCAAGATAAGGTATCCAACCTTATCCATTTACTATAGATCATTTAGGTTATCACTTAAACATGATACACCCGTATGTCTCTACATACATGTGTATACTACAAGATAACCTTGAATGTTAGTTTATTGGTTTGTGGTTAATGCAACTAATTTTGAAATAAAGCATCAAATATTTTATTACATAAATAAAATGTTTATACATTTCAATTACAAACTATAGGACCCTACGAAATTTAGGGTATCAAGCCCAAAAATAGTAATGTTCCAATCTTTCGGGCTTTATGCTATAAGTGATATAGCTGCATCATACAAAGATAGTAAAATATGCATGAACAGAAATCTACTCATATTCGGTTTGGTGTCAAATTTCTTTCAGAGGTCTAAGCAGTTACTACAATATGTTCTCATGAGTAGCTGAATCTTAGATTAATTCAAGCTTAGATTCTTTATCCTACCGTGTCCTTTATTCCTAAGGCGACTGACTCTCATATTCCTAGGCTCATAGTTCCGTATTCCTTTGTGACATCAGTTTATATCCTAACCTTCTCATCATTAGGACTCCACTAGATTGCTAAATTAAGTGATCACTTTAACTTAACAATATTTATCCGTAAACTCAATAAAGGAAATGTAAGTCAAAGAGGTATGAAACATAAACATTGATCAAGCCATAAAACTCTAGGGTATTCACATAACTAAACCCCTTAGAGAATTTAGCTCATGATAAATAATAAAATAATGAACTTTTATTAAATTAAGAATCACAGCTACAATATGATGTTCAATGAGTAAAGAAAGAAAATAGAGAATTACAAGAAAATAAAGTAAATAAATAGAACTCAAAGATGCCTTGAGACAATTCTTCAAATTCTTAGTCTTTCTCTAGGCTGATTCCTCTCACTACATACTTCCATAGGATGAGATGACCTAGAGTCGCTACTCCTTAGAGGTACTTTCGTTCTTAAGACTACTGACTTGAGAATATTAGAAGCCTGAGGAGAATGATGAAAATGGCAGAAAATAAGAGTAAATTGTGAAGGATTTTTGGGTAGAGAGTTAAATGATAAAATGGGACGCTTCCCATCCTTTATATAGGCCAAAATTTGGTAAGGGATGGCCTAAAACCATGGCTGACCGTTTTTCTATCATTTTAGGCATGGAATAACAGGTTTGATCTAGGAAATAGCAACCAAAATTGACTGGCCATGAATATGAAAAATTAGGGCTTACTGATGCGGTTGCACTTACGTGCATCACCCAAGCCACTACAATCGCATTAAGACAGATTTCAACAAAACAACCAAAAACCTTAGTAAAAGCTTATAAAATCAGTCTAAATTACTCTAAATCAACTTTAGACAATTCAAACACACATATTTTCTCATTTTATCTGATTTAAGGCATCCTAAGGTCAAAATATCACATAAAGTGTTTTTTACTATAAAAAAAATAGTAAAATAGATAGTAAAAACATGCACTTTTTGACATAAATAACAGCCCCAAACTTAAATCTTTGCTTATCCTCAAGCAAACAAAATATATATTAGATACTAAAAGTGAATGAACATGCTTAATCAGAAGTAAATGCAAAGTAGACGTCTTTCAGAGAGGTCTTAATCCTTGGTGCCTTACTTGTTCAATTCCCAAAGTTGTCCACACAAGAGTTTCATTTGAAAATTGGCTCAAGTTCCCTCAACTAACCAACATACCAAACTAACTTAGCTACTAGTCATGAACCTAGTGAGATCCCTAGCAATTTATAGGTTTCACCAAAGCTTCACACTTAAATATAAAATAAATCCCCCTAAACTTATAATTTTGCTAGGCCTTAAGGCTCCCATTTTGCATGCCCTTTATACTTTTCTTTTATTTCTTTGTTTTTCCTAGGAAAGATCCTGAGTGTCACCCTCTTCTTTGTTTCAACTTGCCCACACGGGTGTCATATGAAACATCTAACTACGAGAAAGGTTAACACTTGAGGCAAACACTCACTATAGCTGTTCCATTCAGAGTGAACATTAATCCCGATATAGATTTCCTAGAATCCTTATCAATCTGAAAATTAGAGTCAGTGTATCTAAGGATCAAATCCTTAGCCCTATGCACAAGCATATATCTTATCTTCCTCCTTAGATACTTGAGGATTGTTTTGACCGCTGTCCGGTGATCTAATCCTGGATTAGACTGCAATTTATTGACCACTCCCACTACAAGACAAATATTGAGCCTAGTACACAACATGACATACATAATGTTGGGATTGGTGTCCTAATTCTCCCGGTGGTCTCGTAGTTTGTAAACATTATGTACACACATTGTTATTAATACAATAAGTATTATTTTATTTGCATTTACTCAAATCTAATAAACTAAGATATGTGGTTATTTCATGTAGCTTAAGCATGTATGTGAGACATACAAGTGGATCATGCCTTAAGTAATAACCTAAATGGTTTGTAGTATAAGGATAAATAAGGGATATTTTATCCTTGTGACACTCCGGATACGACCCACTTTGTAGATGTTTACAAGTGTTGTAAAGTGCTACAAACGGTCTGATCATGACCATTCATGTGGAGACATGCAAGCGGGGTATTCTATACAAAGAGTTTGTATAAGACCAGACTACGAGATGATTAGTCTCTTTATATAAAGTCGTTGATAATTGAGACTTACATTTCACTAGAATGACCATGGGTAACATGACCTCAATCCTGAGTGAGTTGGGAACTCCTGCTCAAGAGGGCAGTCATTTGATTAGTATGGGTGAGAGTGGCCAGATTGCCAACTCAACAAGCCAACCTTTTTAAGGATTCGTCTGATTGGGGAGCTGGGAAGTCAACTACACAAGACGAAATTCACTCCTTTCCCGAAGCAAGGTAAGTAGATAAATTGCTCCCTTAAGGGCTGATTCCAGATCTTGAATATAGTGGTCACACCCTCTATTTGGAAGAGAGAACTCAGTCATAGTAGGATTATGACTTATTGTTCATTAGAGGAATCAATGGTACTTAAGGAGTTAGATGTAACTATAGGGACACAACGATAAATTGACCCAACTGTACTTACGAGCGATTTGTGAAGGGTCATCACATTGTTGATTGGTCATATGGACACAAAAATATATCTGTAGTGCGAAGAATGCGGCTGTTGATCTTTAGTGGAGTGACCAACAGTTAACGGATGGTGGATCTCGTGACTAAAGAGTTTAGTCAGTTATTCACGAACCGTTGGAGCTTCAAGCTACAGATCCAGGAGGTCCCCTTGGTAGCTCAATGGGTTCAAGTTGAGAATCAAATTTTGGGTTAATTTGAAGTGTTCAAATTAACAAGAGAAAATTCAATTATATGTGATATAATTAATATGATGTATTAGATACATTAATTGGAGGAATTAATATAAATATGATTTATATTAAATACCATAAAATAGAAAAAGAACTATGGTTTATATATTTCATATGATGAAATATTAAAACTATAGGTTATAAATATAATATGATAAATTGGTTATCATATTTATTTATAATATATTAATTATATGATAACTAATTTTTTTCTCCAATAATCGAATTGTCTGGGAGGTTATTGGAAGTTTTATGGTAATCGTGAGATAAAAAGGAAAACTGTTTTCCAAAATTAGAGAGTTGATTCATTTCAGAAATCTCACAAAAAAGGCTATCAAGTAAAAAAAGTTTTTACTAAACAATAGCATTGAGAGCATGCACGATAGCTAAGAGTTGACTATACGATAGTTACTTGCTAATCGTTGCTACAAGATTGAGTAGCAAAGTTTATGCAATAGGCTTCATTTTCTAAATGATTGAGTATATCGTTTATAAGATATATAGTCTTCATATCTCCCATTTACTCAATCGTTTACTCGATCGTATACCTCCTGTCTTCTTCAATCTAAGATCATATAGATCCCACAACTCCTGAATTCTCATACTGAGAATACCAAGGTAATACTTGTGGTGGTGTTCTAATTCAGTTCGAGGATTGTGTTGGACTCGGTTGGATTCGAGGTGCATTCAGACGATCGTTGTGTTCGTGTTCATGCTGTTTACTGAACGATCGAGGGATACTTGAAGAATAATTCTTCAAAGGTATGCATACTCTATCCTTTGAATCCTCTTGTAGCATGCTGTAATTTCTGTCTATACATAATCTGTTCGTTTCATCAAGATTGTAGTAGTTGTGTTCATTATGAATAGAATTTGGAACGATCCACTTTCACTGCTTATGGAGATATCAGTTTTGGATTCCCTTCACATAAGGCTACCTACCGCAAATGCATAAGAACTTTGTCTCATCTTTTCAACCTCTCGAGGTGTCTTAGGACACTGTTCCTTAGACAAAATAATTCCATGCCTAAAAGGTAGTAAACCTTTCTTGGAATTCTGCTTCGAATACTTGATAAGTATTTTATCAATATATGATGCCTGAGACAAGGCTAGTGTTTTGTTCTTACGATCCCTTATTATTTGAATCCCTAGAACATACTGTGCTTCACTTAAATCTTTCATTTGAAATTGAGCAACCAATCATTCCTGAATTTTTGTCAGAAAACCTACATCATTCCTAATAAATAGGATATCATCCACATAAAACACCAAGAATGCTACTGAACTGTTAATGATCTTCTTGTAAACACAAGGTTCATCAACATTTTTATTAAAGTCATACCACCGCGTCAAATCTTATATTCCAAGATCTAGATGCCTGTTTCAATCCATGGATGGACTGATTTAGCTTGCAAACATTTTGCTCTTGACCATATACTATGAATCCTTTTGGTTGAGTCATGTAGATTATCTCTTCAAGATTACCATTCAAAAAGGCAATCTTGATATCCATTTTCAATATCTTATAGTCATAATATGTGGCAATGGATAAGAGAATCCAAATAGATTTTATCATAGTAATAGGTAAGAAGGTTTCTTTATAGTCCACCTCCTCAACCTAAGTATAACCCTTTGCTACTAATCTAGCATTGAAGGTTTGCACCTTTCCATCTACACCTTTTTTCCTTTTGTATATCTACTTGCAACCTATAGGTTTTACCCCATCAGGTTGGTCTACAAGTTCCCAGATATAATTGGAGTACATAGACTCCATTTCTTGATTCATGGCCTTAATCCATTCATCCTTGTCAACATCTTCCATTGCCTTCTTGTAAGACAATGGATCCTCAACTATATCATCAGACATGATGTTTCTGGGCTTCTGTTAAACCCACGTAGCGTACCGCCACTACGTCGAGGCAATCTTAACTCTTGAGATGGATTAGCTTAACTAGATGAATTGACATTAACAACCCTTGTTGATGTACTAGTCTCTTCAACAATTCTTGGTTAAGTCTCATTAGTTGCTTCATAAATATTTCTTAAAACTATTTTTCTTCGTGGTTAGGGTTCTTTCATATGGTCTTCCTCCAAAAAGGTAGCGTTTTTCGATATAAATACTTTATTTTTACTTGGATCAAAGAAGTACCCACTTCTTGTTTCCTTTGGGTAGCCCACAAATAAGCGTACTTTTGAACGAGGTTCCAACTTTTTAGGGTTTGTCATGAGCATGTGGGCTGGACATCTTGAAATCCTGAAGTGGCATAAACTACCTTTGCGACCTCTCCAAAATTCCAAAGGTGTTTTAGAAATGCTCTTTGATGGAATGTTGTTCAAGATGTAAAGAGTAGTCTTCACTGCAAATCCCAATAATGAGTCAGGAAGTTGAACATAACTCATCATAGACCGAACCATGTCCAACAGAGTTTTATTTCTCATTTCCAATACACCATTCTGCCGAGATGTTTTAGGGTCTGAGAGTTGGGACATTATTCCATGTTCTATCATATAATTCTAGAATCTTAAATCCACTCTTTACCACAATTAGATCGTATTCTTTTTATCTTTTTACCTAATACATTTTCAACTTTAGTCTTATATTCCTTGAACTTTTCAAGTGCTTTAGACTTGTGTTGCATTAAGTAAAGATACCCGTAACTTGAATAATCATCTATGAAAGAAATGAAATATTCATACTCTCCTCTTTCTTTTACATTCATTGGACCAGAGAAATCTAGACGTATAAGCTCTAAGGTCTCTTTATGTAACACCCAAAATTTTGTTAGTAATGTAATTTTAGTAATTTCTTTTAATTGGGGGCGTTTTTGGAATTTTAAGCGTGATTGCAGGAATTTAATTATTAATGTTGAAAATTATTTACGATGGAAATAAATGGTAGGAGTTAATTCTTTTTTAAAGTAAGAGAATTTAAATATTTATGTGGATTAAGAAAAGAATAAAATAAAAGATATTTTATTTTTATTTTTATTCTTTCGTTTTCTTTTCTCTTTCTTTTTCTTTTTTTCCCTCCCTTCCCTTTCTTCTTCCTCGAGTAGACACCCCCCAGTCTTCTGTTCTTCAGTGCCGCCTGAAACCCTAACTCCCCGCCACCACAAACTCCCAGCCGTGCTGCTCACTTTCGGGACCCTAGTCATCCGCTTGCCCTCACGTTGTTCGCCGACCCTCACGCCCGTGGACCTACTAAAACCCTCGCCGTTTCGCCCAACCGGAACCCACAGTCACCACTCGCGCTCCGCCCCGCCGCGCCGCTCGTAGTTCGCCCATCAAAGCCACATAGGATCAGTGACCTGTATCCTCCAGTCGCGCCGTTTGTCCAACCCAGCCGCGCGTCAGATTGGCCGTTCATGGGTTCCGTGCCATTGCCCAGATTTGTCCAATCATCCACTGCTGTTTCTCCGCCCGGCCAGCCACGCTGATCCATCACCGCCCAGCCCCTGCCGCCGTCAATTGTTGTTGGTTCTATGGTTTGGTAAGTTGTTTGGCATATTTGTTAGTTTTGGGTTACCCACTTGATTTTGGTTTGGATTGTTAATTTACCCATTATGGTTGGATGCTAGATTTGGAGTTTTGGAGGAGAATTTGTGTGCTATCTAACGAGTGTTGAAGTTCTTTCTTCGTGACGTTTTGGTAAGTTTAAAGGCTTGGTAACCCCATATTGGATCAGTTTGGTGTTGAGCCTTTGTGTGTTAGTGAGGTTGTCGTTGGATTTAAAGAATATATTTGGGCTAAGATTATTTGAAGTTATTTGAGATTGTCGGAATTTAAGACCTTAACCATTATTATTGAATTTGTTTAGATTGGAACTTTTGTTTGGGAGTTTTGGAATTACTTTTGAACCAAGTCACGTTTTCGGTAAGTTAAATTGGGGACGCTTGGGCCAGTTTGGTTAATTGGTTTTGGACCGCAAAGGATTTATTTAAATTTTGGATTTTATTATTTTGGGTCATGGTTGCTAAACTAAACTTTGAAATTTATAGGGTTGATTCAAATCTTCCAAGGGTTGTAAGAAGATTAATTGTGTGGACTAAAATTTGTGACCAAATTCGAGATAAGTAATCTTATTACTGGAAACTACCCACGGGCTAGGACTACATGTATGCTAGCATGATAGATTGATATTATGATAGAACGATAGCATGATAGACTGATATTATAGTATAATCGATGTATGTTTTCGTATGAGGATCTAAAAGATTAAATGCGCATATAGATACTTGAATGCTAGCATGAGATGATAGTTGATTCCATGAGATTATATTTGATCTGAGGATGTTGAGACGTATATGTATTTTATAGAGCCATGATGTTGAGATGTATATGTATGCTGTAGAATTATGATGTTGAGAGGTATATGTATGTTATTGAACCATGTTATGATACTTGAACTGTTAAGATTGTAATAGTGTCCTCATTGATTAGTTAGATGCCCACTAGATGTTGTGTTTCCTTTGGGATTCACTAGAGGTGGTGGTTTCCTTCGGGATCCACCAGAGGTCGTGTTTCCTTCGGGATTCACTAGAGGTGGTGTCTTCCTTCGGGATTCACCAGATGTCGTGTTTCCTTCGGGATTCACTAGAGGTGGTGGTTTCCTTCGGGATCCACCAGAGGTTGTGTTTCCCTCGGGATTCACTAGAGGTAGTGCATTCCTTTGGGATTTACCAGAGGTTGTGGGTCCTACGGGACTTACTAGAGGTAGTGGGCATACTTAACTACAGTAGGATAAAAATCAGTTTTTCATGTATGAGTTCCATGAGGACTAAAGGAGTAGTTATGTCTCACCAGAGGTAGGCATCTAGAGGACATAGATGCCTAGCCTGACCTCAGTAGTGGGGTTACTTACTGAGTATTCTTATACTCATTCTTTCTCATGTTATTGTTTCAGGTAAGGATAGAGGTAACTGACAAGAGGAATCCTTGATTGAGCCATCGAGGACTAGTTTACATGCTTCCACTCATATTTTAATATTTCTATTATGTTTTGCATTTTCAGTTTTAAGATTCGAGACTACCGTTTCAGTTCTGTTTTCAGACTTATTTGTTTCTTTTCATGATTTATGGGTACCTTATCCTTTGGCTTTAGTATTTGAATTTAATGCAAATATTTTTAGTTACCTCATTTATTTAGCATTTATTTCATTATAAAAAGAATGTCGTTTTAACTTACATGCATGCATGCGTTGGTAACGGCCTAGCATGAGTCCTAGGGGGTCGGGTCGTTACACTTTAGCTCTATAAACTTTTCTAGTAAAAAGTCATTTTGTCATCTCGCCTTCAAGGCCTGACTCACATATAGGTAAAGAGTTTTTTTCTAAACCATTTAGAAGTCCACTTTTGACCAATCCCTTAATCCTATTGAGACTGATATGACCTAACCTTAGATGCCAAAGGTGGACATTTTCTTTAGAAGAAACTCTTGGTCTCTTAACAGTTGTTACCATTCTGAACATTTTAGTATTTAGAATAACCTTTGTAACTAACGATCTTAGTACATATAAGTTAATTTATTTTGAAGCAAATCCTATCTCTATACGATTCTTAAAAATAAACACTTTATTTCTAGAGAAGGAGAGAGAATAATTTTGCTCAATCAAACAAGAAATAGAGATTAAATTCCTTTTCATATTAGAAATTATATAACGTCATCTAATACATATATCGTTTCTTGTCCAAAAGTAACTTAAACATGCCTACGACAATAGCTTAAATGGCCTCACTAGTACCAACTTGAAGAGTCATCTTTCCAGCTTCCAATTGTCTCTAGGAATCAAATCCCTGATAGGAACTCACATGATTAATAGCCCTTGAATCAATTTTTCAATCAGAATCATTATTCTCTAGTAAGCATGACTCCAGGACAAGTAAATCAGATTTATTGTTATTGGATCTCTTCATTTTCTAGAAAGTAGTGGGATCAGTTCGAATAACTTTATTATGAACTCCAAGTTTTTCTTCCGAGGTCGAACTCTTTGATAAACTTCACTAGAGTGAGCAACCTTTGCCTCCTCTATTTGTCCTTTGACGTTCAATATGGACCGAAGTTCAAATAAGGAGTTTACATTACTGTTTTCATTGATATCAATCCCATCCTACTTGGATTGCGAGGATACTCACTCAAAAAATTATTGCATTGATTTCATGATCTGAAGTGCAGTGACCATGCTCTCAAATCTTTTTGCTAAGGCATGAGGTATGCTTACCAAAATGTGAACTTGGGCTTTAAGATTGGCCTTCATCCACCTTTCATATGCATCACAAACACTCCATGTTGCATTATGGGTTGGGAGTAGAGAACATTTCTCAATCAAGATGAAGTTAAGGTCGTTAACCTCGAAAATAGTTTTAATGGATTCTTTTCAAGTTATGTAATTAAAACCGGTCAAATTTTCAACTTTAGGAAGGTTCATTGAAGCACTAGTCAAATAATTGATACAAAACAAATCACTTATTTTAAACACTTTTGCAAAAATCCATTTTGATCCAATCAGTTTAGCAAAAAAACTAAATAATGAACCTCAATCATCATTTTATTTTGTAATGATGCTTCAGTGATTTAGGATAAAAGCCACCAAAAGGTGGTTAGTCATTCCTTCACTGAATTAAGACCCTTCTGAACCAATCATTACACCAGAATAACTCTTATTCTTATAACGATTAGTCACTATTGACTTGATCAAGAAATCATTATCTTGCTTAACAATTTCCTGTTGGTATGATCCTTCATTTTAGACCCTAGAGTTTCGTCCAAATGAGCCAACCAAAGGGAAAAACTGATTGGGGGCAAAAACTAAAGCAATCCTATCCAGAAATCATTTCTCGAGTTCGCCCTGATATTGACCTAATACACAAACTATTAGAAAGGGGATGCTCCCAGAGTTCCTCGAGGCCATGCAAGAAGGTCTCATAATGCAAACCAATGTAGGAGACCGTAGGATATGTTGACACACATCCCTTTCCCACTTATTATAAACACTTTCTCTATTCACCTTGATATTGACCCATGCAAACACCATTCAAAGAGGAACAATCCTAAGACGCCTCGAGGCCAAGCATGAGTCTCACGGCGTGATTTTTTAGGGAGAACGTGAATGGAAAAATTGACATATCGTATATATCTTTTTCCTCCTACTGAATATTTTAAAAACTAGGGTTTCTTACTTAAGGTAAATTCGGCTAATTAATTTATCTAAGTGATTGTTAACTTTGCCCAAAGTAACTATTACATTGGATGGTTTAACAATAATGATACTTGTTTATTAAACACTTTAATAAACCTTAATCATTCATTGCATGCTTTATAAGATATTTGCCCAATTCACCTTCCAAGTTAGTTCCAGGTAGAGGTGTTTTGTTTCTGTCAGCTTACATACCTTATACTAGCCAAAATATTTTAATCCTATTAAAACGAATTAGAAGATTAACCTATTTCTAATCTCATTAGAAACACGTTTAACATAAGTCTAGGTGAATTAATTTTAAACCATTTAAAATTAGTTTGGACCTACGTTTGCATGCAACTCTTTTGATTATAGATTTTAATTCTAATTTCATTATACTTATAACTATTATAAAATAATGAAAAAAAATCTATAATCTGCATCTCATGACATTGATTAAATATAACATTATATTTATCTAAATAATGTCTTGCTTAATGCAAACTTTATTTTCATCTATTAAAATTATACTTATAATTATCATCCATGAAAATAAACATACATTTTCATTTTCATTAAACAATATAACAATTATATTATCACTAATGAAATCAATTTACATGCTAACATGCTATATAACAATTAAATTGATACATGAGCATGCTTAATTAATCATGCAACCATAATATAACACTTATATTAAAAGCATGCATGAAACATGTTTATCCCAAGGTGGAATTTTGAATTTATATGGCATACAATATGCAACATATACATCATATATTTAAACATACATCTCATGCAAATTCAATTATATAAAAAGCATTAATAGACCGGTATTTGACACCCTAATAAAATAATTAAACTAATATAATCGAATTACACTAATTTAATTATAAATACATGAAATCTAAAACCTTAAATTTTAGAAAATTCAAGAATAAAACGGAGAAAAAACAAAAAAAAATTTCTTATGTTTGGAGGAGAGGCAGATAAATCAGAGCTCAAAATGACAAATCCAACTATTCAAAACATGACCCTAGGTGTCGTGAATATACTGACCAAATTCCAGCACGATCCAACGGTTAGAACTTCGACTATCGACAAATTGGTAAAAGTTGTCACTGAAAGACCAAAATGCATTGCATAGTTTTTCTCTATTTTTTTTGTTTCACCTTTACTTTTTTGGGTTTTTTCACAAAAACTCTTTGCCACGAATGACAAGGACTTACAGACTCGGTTTATGGTAAAAATTCCTAA
The DNA here is from genome assembly GCF_027475165.1 of Benincasa hispida. Classification (NCBI taxonomy): domain Eukaryota; kingdom Viridiplantae; phylum Streptophyta; class Magnoliopsida; order Cucurbitales; family Cucurbitaceae; genus Benincasa; species Benincasa hispida. The sequence continues at coordinate 63,838,256 of NC_143480.1, read as the reverse complement.
AAACAACGTGCCCTTACATGATCAAATTAACTAAAACAAGTCTATGAGTCAAATTCCGAAAACAACTATTAAGCCAAAAGTACCTAAATGAATTTACAGTACTCATATCGTGAAAATAGTACACAAATTTCTTTTTTCTAAAAGATAAACAAGACTTGTCTTTGATACCAATTGAAGGGAATCAAATTCCCACAAAAGCATGAGACTGCCTTACATTTTGTTTTTTAGTCTTTAAGGAAACAAAAACAACAAAGAAAATAGAAATAATTACAGATAAACATTATAGAAAGCATGCCTCGGCCAAAATGCTAGTGGAGAATCTCTCCCTAGCCTTTCAACTTTGCAATCACAGAATTTTGAGGAAGACTCATGCCCTGTCGTAGGAGAAAGAAGGTGTTTTTAAAAAGGTCAAGGAAGCTAGTGTCAAGAATATCGATTTTCTTGACATTTTAAAAACGTCAAGATAAGTGACACTTGACATTTAAAAGACGTCAAGAAACATAGACACTTGACATGTTTGAAATGTCAAGAATATGGCCATTCTTGACAAGGAAAAAACGTTAAGAAATTTTGTGAACTTGACATTTAAAAAACGCTAAGAAACACAGACACTTGACATTTTTGAAATATAAAAAATATGGGCATTCTTGACGAGGAAAAAAGGTTAAGAAATTTTGTGAACTTGACATTTAAAAAGTCAAGAAATTTGCTTGTGATTTTTTTTTAAAAATCTACAATGTTGATGTTTTTACCTATAATTGCTTCTGTATTTTGATCCAACAACCACATTTGGTATATATATGACATACATTCATCAATCAAATAAATAATATACATGCATTGACAAACTTATATATCAACAAAAAAACCACCAATATCTCTTTATAAAAACTTAACTTCTTTAACATTGTCAATATATACAACCTAAAGAACATAATTCTAATAGTCAACTCATATGGACACTTCCAAAAAAATATAAGGAACATAATTCTACCAGTTAACTTAATATGAACAGTTTCAAAAAATTAATTTCCAGAACTTCTATCAACAAAACCATCCATCTACTCACACAGGTACCACTCCAAAACTAGAACAAACACATCCAAAATGACCAACCACGATCACATGTAGCAACCTAAACATTCAACCAACTCTATCCGCACCTCATCTATCTCGATTTGTGAGTACGATTTCCTTGTATCAATCTATAAACATAAAAGCTAAATATTATAATGGATTCTATTTTTCTCTATGTTATTTGAAATGTTGAAATAACGATAACATACCAAATTTGAGATGACAATGCTTCTTTTGGTCATAATATCCCTCATATACCTCATGATGTACTATCCACATTCGGTGCTCCCAACTTCTAGAGGACACTACAGAGAAAAAACCAGTAAATAAGAATGAAGTAATCGTTACACACTAGATGTCTACTTAATATGATAAATAAGTAGTCATTGTTAATTTATACTTGTCTTTACTATTCTCCATAAGGTTTGCTTCCGACTTTTTTTTTTTTTAATATTCTTTTGAGATTGAAACATTGCAGTAGCCTTATTTGTCAAGAAATAACCACTAATTATTCTAAAATAAAGTACACTTTAAAACAAACACTACAAATGAAAAAAGGTTAACTTACGTGTCAATTATATATAGTATATCTACCAGTGATGTTGACCTTATTGAGTCTTGGTAATACACAGTTTCATCGTATGCATTTATAGCAAGTAATGCCCAATGACCACTAGTTAATAAAATATAATTAGTATTTTTATTACTAATGGAAATTGATAAAAACAAAATGTGTTTTAACTCACCTAGGATTAAAATAAAATATAATTAGCAAGAACTAATTAGTTTGCTTCTGAGACCATCAATCTATTACACAGGTTTTGAGTTTTAACTTCTTGAGAGTTATGTCCAAAGAAAATGAGAGATGGATCTACAAAAGTGTATTGTGAACTTTCCTTTATATCAATAAAGGATGAGTGAAAGTACCTACGAAAGATTTATAACATAAATATAGACGACCAAAATTGGAAAGAAACGTCAGAACTAAAGTCTACAAAAGTAATAATATACGCCATGTAAGCCACCAAAGTAATTGTCTTGACTTCATCCATGTTACAAAAGTTAATTATGTCCTATCGCAGGACACGACTATTTTGACTGATGCCAAAAAGTTAAATTGGAAGTTGTAAAGAAATACTAAACTCTTTGGCCATCACCTTCTCAGCATATCTAAGAATGGATTTCAAAGATACCGGAAGAATCGATGTTTAGTCACTAACTTCTTTTTTCTTATTCATTGCCATTGAAGATTTCTCCTAATGCAGCAAAATCATAGCAACAAAAATATATAAAGTAGAAAAATTAGACATTTGATGAACTTAATTGATTTTATTAGTGCCACTTACCTTAAAGATTTTCAAATCTTCTATGTTGTAATTTACATTCACTTTTATCTTGTCTCTTCGTATCTCTAGGGACTTAATTTCCTCTACCTTAATCTTCTTTTTCTGTTTCTTTTCATATGCAGTCTTCATCTTGTCTTTTTGTTTATCTTGAGATTCGATCTCATCTGTTAAAAATTGCTTGGAGCAATTTCCATGTCCAGAAAATGCTGTAGAAAATGACATTTGAAGATGAGCTTCTAATTCTCTAACATGTTGACGAAGTGCTTCATTCTCACTTACAATTTCCTTGTTTTCATCCTTCCCATGTTTTGACTTTCGTTTCACTGTATAAAAGTAAGCCTTTGGAGTAACAAAACCACCAACCCCACGCACATGCCTGTGCCTTTCTCAAGTACCCAAAGCTTGTGTTAAGATATCATTGGGAGAGAGATGTTTGTGGCACAATGGATTTGTATTATTCTTTGAGATCTCATCCTAAAAAGAAACAGAATTTAATATAATTAAGCTATATGTCATATACTTCATGTAAATTTAATAATTGTCTTACTATTTGATTGACGACTTCTTGAACATCTTCATTGTCGTATTCTCCTTTCTTATAACTCGAGTCATCTTCCACAGGTTAGCGTGATAAATTACGAAATTTATCACAAAATCAATTTCATTTGGAGATACTTTCTTCTACATTCAAATGAAGAAAAAAAAAATAGATATTGTGATAAATTTAGAAATTGTGAGAACATATACTAAATTTTTACCATCTCTTCAATAAGGTTAGCATAACCTTTTCTTGAAATTCAATGATTATACTTATTCTTAGATGGACGTTCTTGTTGTAAGCGTCTTTTTTCCTATACAACGTCATGATTATTAGTGGGAAATGACAAAACAAATATTTATAAAATTAAATTAATAATTTACCTAAAACTTTACACACAATCTCAATCTTATAAACTCTTCTCAATAACTTTGATCAATAAATGAATATTTTTCTGGTGGATTTATTAGAAGTTGAGGTTCATCTTTAAATGACATAATGTATTTTGTTGTTAACCAATTCTTAAATTGACGAAAAGCTATGTCTGCAGTTTTCATAATGTTCTTCCTAGATCTTGTATCAATTACAAATCTGGCCTAAACATTGAAAAGTTAGTGAAAACATTACATATACATCTACAATATTATCAAGATAAAAAGTTGAATATATATACCTCAACCGTACTATATATCTTATGTTTCAACTTAGTAGGCATACGTTTCCAAGATGTTTATATAATAGGTACATGATAATGCGTAGATGACCCAATGAAAGACTTTAACTTAGCTCCATTTTCACCAATGGGTATGCCATCTTCATTGTATTCCACAAACTTCTTTTCTCCCACACTCCCAATACATGTTACATCAAACATAATAGTAGCTCCCCGTTATCTCTTCTTTTGATTGATGGTTTCATTTGACCTAACAACTACTTTTTCTTCGTCACCAAACTCTAAATCTTCGTCACCCACTATACTATGCTCCATCTGGTGTATAAATAAAAAACTGCAATCAAATTTAAGAAACAATTAGTATTGTATATATATTAAGAAAACAAAAAATCAAATACGATTGATAAAAATTATAAATTAAAAAAACAGTTATCATATTACACAATATATAACCTACCCATAAAATATTATCTAGGTATCCATGTGCCTTCACAATTCGATCGTACATATGTTGACATGTTCTCATCCAATTCATTATGTACATCAACATTCGACATATCATTGGGTATTCCTTGATAGTGTAATATTGTATCTCCAAGTTTGTCGTCATTATATCAACCTTCAAAGTCCCTTTGTGGTGGGATAAGCACAATTGGCCATCTAACATCACTTGGATCCTCAACATAAAATACTTATTTTGCTTGGGTCGCTAGTATAAAAGAATCAGACTTGTGACCTATTTTATTTAAATCAACTAAGACAAACCGAGCTCATCGATTTTGATACCACTATTGTTCTCAACCCAATCACATTTGAACATAGCAACATTAAACGTATGATAATTTAGTTCTCATATCTCTTGTATCACTCCATAAAAAGACATATCTCCAATGATGAGATTTTTATCTTTTGAACTAGGCACTTGCATCGTTTTTGTAACTAAACTAACTCCACTAGTTTATACACTTCGATCCTTATCATAAGATTTTGTGTGGTAGCGACATCCATTAATTACGTAGTTGCCATACGTAATAAAAAAAGAATAAGGACCATGAACAATCCACCTCAAGTTATCTGAAACTTTAATATTTCCCATTTCAAGCTCAATTGCAACCTACCATGAGAATTTCTATTCCAACTTAGGCATTAAAAAGTGTATGTAAAACAATAGGTTTAACATTTTACCACTTTTCGTAGCCAAGATATAAAAGTTCGATTATGTTCCTCTTGAATCCATTTTTTTTTAATTTTTGGACTTATTTCGATGTTGCAATTTCAAAGTCATCATATGCTTTCTTTGAAGTGAACATTGAAACATTGTAGAGTTAGATTTATGTCATAAAACTAAATGAAAAAATAAAACCAAAATCATTGAAAAAACTTACTCTAAATATGGTTACACATCAATTGTATTTTCCAAAACATACCGATGAGCTTGGTATAAAAGTTCTTGTTCAGGTTTGAAAGAAACTCCTTTGGACAATGGTCTACCAATATATGAATTGTCTAAACAGTCTTGTGAATTATGAGTGCCAACCCAAATAGGATCTACCCCAGGTAGGAAATCAGAACAAAATTCAATGGCTTCTTCTGCTATATAACTTTCAGCAATACAACCTTCTGGATGGTATCTATTTCTCATGGAGTTTTTAATGACATTCATGAATCTTTCAAAGGGATACATCCATCATAGATATATAGACCCATAATTTTTTATTTCCCTAACTATATGTATTGTGAGATGATATGTGAACCCCGAATCCTAATTTCTCTACTTGAGTATGTTCCCTACTAAGACTAGTGTGATGAGTAGGTTGATGTGGAAACTAGTGTGGAATGTTAGAGGAAAAAGTGGAGATTTGAAGAAAATAGAAAATTTGGAAGTTTAGCTTTTAGGAAAAATTTAAAATTTGGCTAAGTATAGAATTTTGTGTGTTGATGCATTGGAAGGGTGGTGTTGATGTGTTGGAAGAGTGGTTGGGGATGGCATGCGGCTGAAGGACGAAAGATGGAGGTGATGCTTTGAAAGGCAGCCCATGTGCCGAGCAGCCTCGGCCAGCACCCCTGCCATGCATCGAGTAGCCTTAGCCAGCACCCCTACAATGCGTCGAGCAGCTTCAGCCAGCGCCCATGCCATACATCGAGCAGCCTCGGTTAGATGCCCTGCCAATGCGTCGAGCGGGCACGCCCATGTGTTGAGCGCCCTACCGAGCAGCCATGCCGTGCGTCGAGGTGTCCTGCCATGTAGCTAAGCGTATAGCCCATGTGGCCAAGCACACCCATGCGACCGAGCGAGTGAGCGATGGCCAGCATATGCCGCACACCATGCGTCGAAGTAGCACGCCTATACGTCGAAGCACCCAGCCAGGCATCAAGGCGCCACGCGCAGCCCATGCAGCCAAGCACGCCCAATGCGTCGAGTGGCCAGTGCGCCTATGCGTCGAGCGACCAGCCTATGCAGTGCGCCTATGCGTTGGTGGCCAGCACCATGCGTCCATGCTAAGCAAGCCGTGCGATTCTACCTAGTGAGCCATGCATCAAGGATGGACGATCACCCTATGCGTTGGTGATGGTTAGTTTCTTGCGATGGCTAAGTTGAATGGTAATGAGAGTGAATTGGCTTGCTATGCGTTGATGATAGGCTATGAATTGAGTATGGATTATGTGTTAAACATCTAAGAGTTGGACGCATACAAAGGATGAGATCAGCAGGAGAACATCATCGAAACCATGTATCTTCTTGGGAGGAAAGCCTTAAGCCTTAAGGATTTGAAGTGGTGGAATCAGATTGGAGGCTCATGCATTGGCAACGTGGGAGGAAGACACTTAGCTTGTGATGATCACAGCATTGCGTTGATGAGGTGAGAAGGAGACACTTGGCCATGCAACCAAGTAGGTGGTGTCAACTCTGGATAAGGTTTGGACACCTATAAATAGGGCCAAAAGACTTCATTTTTAGATCACAATTCAGAAATACCGTAAAAAGAGTGGGAGAGTTGAGCAAACTTTGCGTTGGAGCCAAATCCATGCGTTAGTCATAAAGAACGCATTGGACAGTGAGGTCTGAAGAGGATGCATCAACTTGGGACGAGGAGTTCTCCCAATTTACTCGTGCGTTTGGAGTGATACCAAAGCAGGTTTCCAGAGGAAAAGCTCAAAGGGATCAGGTTGGAAACTGAGAAGAAGACAGAAGGGTCAGACTGTCAGATCAGCTTGGGCCAGTCTTGAAGATTCTGTGATTCCGGCCAAACAACGAGGAGTTCTGAGCTCAAATTTTAGGGTAAGCTTCCTGAGACATTATGTTTGTAGAAGGAAGTATCTCAAAATAAGGTTTAGAATTATGAGTAATCTAAGCTGTAAGATGAATCTAGATTCTAGGGGTGAAAAGGGAGCCCGAGGTAGAAAAAGGAGCTACTAGAGTGAAAAGCTCATAAGCAATCAAAGTGAGTGGCTAAAACGTTTTGACTAAAACATTTGCTTAAAATGTTTGATTACAACGTGTTATCGAAAGCATGTTTTAAAGAAGATTATTCTCATGCCAACTAGTTTTACAAAGTGATTTTCATGCAAATTATGAATAATGTTTTAAACGCATGCATGTGTGAGAAAACGATTTATATGTGTTATATATACTCAGCATGTGTTAGTACTTTTAAAGCCATGTTTTTATATGTGTTATACTTTACATGCTTTAAAGAGAGAAAGTCATTTATGACTAGTTTTACTTAAAACGCGATACCGAAGGACATTTGAGAAAGTATCCGCCCAACTAGATACTAAAGGACTTGAGAAGGTATCTATTAGTACTGAAGGACGTTTGAGATGGTACCAAACCAACCAGATACCGAAGGAGGTTTGAGAAGGTATCTGAACAGAAATACCTAAGGTATGACGGTACTTAGTATGGCCACGTGCACGTAGGTAGTTAGAGTCAGAGATTGAGCAAAAGAGTTCTCTCTTGACTAGTAGTTGGTGTTGGGATTGTTTTTACCCATAGTAAGGTTATTCTCAACTGGGGAACAGTTTTACTGTTTTATGATTAAAACAGCTTTATATATTTTATGCTTGGAAAATATTTATACTGCAGTACAAGTACTGTAGAAGCTTATATTTCAGTTAAACTCTTTATTGAGATTTGTATAAGAATCAATTATCTTTCTTAAGTCACTCATTGGGCGCAAGCTCACCCCATTTTCAAATGTTCCCCCCCCCCCCCCAGAGGTAGCGGTCAAATCCTCTGAAGATAGCTCTGCATCTGCTCTGCCACTAAAGGAATAAAAGATTTGTAATCCGTCGGTTTATGTGGTTACTATTAATATTGTACAAATGTTACTGTTGTTCATATAGGGACTAGGGTTTTTGGGTTTTGGGACTTATAAATCTAGTGTTGTAATAACTCTAAATATGTTATGTTTTTAAATTAATAAATTTTTGGCCTAAAGACATTCTACTGTATATAAGTTATATTTTGGTATCAGAGTTATTCCACAAGAGTTATTAGGCAGTCAGTGTTAGCCAAAGGGTTGATAACTGCTGCAGTCACGCCCTTCTCTAGGCTAAGAGGGTGGTCTGGGGCGGGGTGTGACATGATAATTGTGAAAAATGAAGGAGGAAAATACTTCTCCAATAAACATAATATAAGCACAATATCTTCTTCCAACTTTTCTAATTGCTGCACATCTAGGACCTTGTTACATACCAAATTGAAAAATATACACAATCGAGTTATGGCATACCGAACATGTTTTGGTAGCACTGACCTTATCGCAATAGGAAATAATTGTTGTAAGAGCACATGACAATCGTGAGATTTTAAACTATTAAGCTTTAAATCAGTCATTGACACAAGGTTTTTAACATTCGAAGAGTAACCTTCAAGAACCTCTATTCCTGACAATGTCTTTAAAACATATGTTTTTCTTCCTTTGTAAGAGTATAACACACGGAAGGAATGAAGATTATTTTGTCACCGCTAACAGGTGCAAGCTTTGGTCGAATTTTTAAAAGAACTAAATCACATCTAGCATTCAATCCATCCTTACTTTTTTCTGGAATATCGAGAAGCGTACCCAAGATATTCATGCAAACATTTTTTTTAATGTGCATCACATCTAAACAATGCCTGATATGAAGATCTTTCCAGTATGATAGCTGAAAAAAAGAAGACAACCTATTCCAACAAATCTTTAAACTTCCTTTCGTGGTTTGTTTTTTATTGTTCTTCTTTTCTTTTGGAAATTCAAGATCTTTGATTTTTAAATATATAGCCTTCCCAGATAGTGGTTCTAGAATTGTACCAAGTTTCTTTTGACCGTTAAATGACTTTTTTTTTTTTTTTTTTTTTTTTTTGTGTCGGTGCGAATGATTTCGTGCTAGAAATCTTTGATGTCCAAGGTATGCCATTTTTTTCCCCATCTTTCAATCTTATAGAAGACGTATTGTCTCCACAAATTGGACAAGCCTTACAACATTTCACACAACATCCACTTATGTTACCATATGTAGGAAAATCGTTGATTGTTCACAATAAAACTGACCGTAAGTTAAATAGTTCTTCTCGATAAGCATCATAACATTCAACACCACTTTGCCATAAAAGTTTTAAATCTTCAATTAGTGGTGCTAAGTATGTGCCAATGTCGTCCCCTGGTTGTTTTGGACCCGAAATCAACATTGATAGCATCATGTACTTTCTTTTCATATACAACCATGTTGGAAGATTATAAATAACCATCAATACAGGCCAACAATTATATTTAGAACTCATTTCACCATGTGGATTTACTCCATTGGCTGGAAGTGTTAAACGAAGATTCCTAGGTTCAAAACCGAAGTTTGGCCATTTAGAGTCTACTAACGTCCAAGCCAGAGAGTCTACTAGATGTCGTAACTTACCATCTACAATTCTTTCATCAACGTGCCAAGTCAAGTTTTTAGCACAATCAATACTTCTAAAAGGCCTTTTGAATCGTGGAATTGGTGGAAAGTATCATATCACTTTTGAAGGTATTTGTTTTTTTTTTTCCGCATTTTGTATCCTTCCCCTTTTTTTCACTTTGATTCACCACATTCAGGACATTCAATTGCATCTGCATATTTTTTCTATACAAACAACAATCACTAGAGCATGCATGAATCTTCTCATATTCTATTCCTAGTGCACCTAAAGTTTTTTTTTGCTTCATACATTGAATTTGGGACTCATTGCTAGTGGCCAAAATTTCCTTTAAGGTTTTGAGTAGTTTTGGGAAACTAGTATCACTCCATCCATATCTAACTTTTAAATTATACAATTTGACTAATGTAGACAACTTAGTGTATTTTTTGCCCCCTTCGTATAATGGTTTTTCAGCATTATTAAGCAACTTTTCAAATCCATTCTGATCTCTTGAATATTCGTGAGCAACTTCAACCATTTCTTTTGAACTTTTAACATAAATCTCTTCATATATATGGGTGTCAAACTTAGAAGATTCTCCACAAAATGATGAGTTAGGAAGTTTCTCCCCATGCCAAAACCAAATTTTATAACTTTCATAAATATCATTGACATAATAATGATCTCTAATATCCTTTCTACTATGCTTTTCACAATTCTCAAATTTCAAACAAGGACAACGAATATAAGAGCTATTTGTATTAGAAAATCCAAATTTTATGAAGTTTTCTACATCCAATTCATAATCTTTGGATAATCTACTCTTGTGCATCCATGATTTATCCATGATTATAAATCTAGTAATAAAAGATGATAAATAGTGATCAACTTCAAAAAACAAGTTGTGGAAAATAAACAAGTTCCCAGTACATACAACTTGTCATTTCTAGATCTACAACATTCCAACTTTAAGAAAATAAGACAAATTAGAGAACCTCAAGGCAAATCAGAGAACAAAGAAAACACATCTAAAAAAATTGAACCCAAGGTGTGCACGTGCTTTAATGTGCTAAACATATATTAATTGCAATAACTAAAAATTGAACCCAAGTTTGGCAAAGCATTATTTGCTGGGGATGATGCGCTAAAGTCTCGTGTCCTGTATTTTTTAAACAGTTTGTACGAATGCTTGTGATGTATAATATATGATATTTTCTTCACTTCTTGACTTTGCATATTGGATGTTTTATTTGCTTTACCACAAACCAATAAACTAAAATCTCTGGTTGTCATTATGTAACTTAAGCATGTATGTGGTGACATACAAGTGGATCATGTCTTAAGAGACAACCAAAATGGTCTGTAGTATATGGATATAGGAGGGAAACCTTATCCTGGTAACGCTACGGATGCAACTCGCTTTATGGAATGGTTACAAGTGTCATGACTTACCATAGATGGTTTGATCCAGATCATTCCTATGGGGACATGCGAGTGGGGGCATCCTATACAAAGAGTTTGTATAAGGCCTGACCACAAAGTGTTAACGTCTCGTTATATAACGCCGTTCATGACAGAGACTTTACTTCACTAGGATGACCATAGGTAACATGGCTTCAATCCTGAGTGAATTGAGAACTCCTGCCATTGAGGGCAGTCCTTTGGTTTGCATGGGTGTGAGTGGCCATACCGCCGACTCAAACCTACCACTTTGAGGATTCGTCTAATTTGGGAGCTGGGAACTCAGCTACACAAGATGGAATTCACTCCTTCCCCTAAGCAAGAGTAAGTAGATAGATTGCTCTTTTAAGGGTTGATCCTGGGGCTTGAACGATGTGGTGCCACACACCTTCTCATGGCCCAAGAGGTGTCCACACATAGTAGGACTATGTTGTATTGTTCATTAGAGGGGTCAGTTGTACTTAATGAGTAAGATGTAGGGAAAAACGTTAAATTGGCCCAGTTGTACTTACGAATATCTGTGAAGAGTTATCATACTGATGATTGGTTATTTTCGATGGATACAGAAATATAGTTGTGGTAAGAAGAGTTCAGTTGTCGGTCTTTAGTGGAATGCCTGACAGTTAACGGATGGTGGATCTCGTGGCTAAAGAGTTTAGTCAGCTATTGAGGTACCGTTGTCGAGCCATAGGTCCATAAGGTCCCCTAGGTAGCTTGGATACAAGTTGAGAATCAATTTTTAGGTCAGTTTGAAATGTTCAAATTGACAAAAGGGAGTTCGATTATATATGATATGATTGAACTAGTTAATTATATATGATATAACTGACTTTATGTATGAGATACATTATTTGGAGAAAATTGGATATAAATTTGATTTATATCTAGTGGTGGAGAAAACACTCTAGTTGATATATGATAATAAACTATAGGTTATGAATATAATATGATTATATTTATTATTTTATTAATTGGATACTTATGGGAAAATTGCCCGGCGTTTTCTCTGTAACCATATGTAAGTGGGAAGTTCAATTTGGTTTCCATAACTGAAGAATAAAATGAAAATTGGTTTCATTTTGCAGAAAATACACATAATTGCTCACGGAGTGTTGGGTATTCGATCGCTTAGTGATTGAGAGCCTATACAATAGTGCAACTTTTGCTAGATGACCACTCACCCGCGCGCGTGCTTTTCTAAACGATCGCTTAGTGTCCGAGCCTAACTAAACGATTGTATAGACAATCGCCTGGCTTTTCCTACACGATCCTATACCTCGCCTAAACGGTCAAGCATCTTGACTATATGATAGTTGTTGCTTTCTCCCACTTGCTTGATCGTTGTACACGATTTCTTTTCCTCCCCACATCTACCAAATCCAAACAGAGCCCACACTTTAGATTCTCACTTTGAGAATACTAAGGGCTCCGAATGGTGGTGTCGTCCCCATTTCTTGCTGTTCTGTGAAGCCGTTCGTGGTAGATAACCGGGGTGTTGTTGAACGATAGTCTGCTGTTTTAGCGAGAGTGGCAAGGAGGCTGTTCGTGGAGTGAGTGAGTTTTGCCGAGAAGAAAGTCTTCAACTGGTAAGTTCCTTATTCTCTTGTGTTTTTATCTTGAAGCATGCCAGTAATTTAGTTGTTTAATGCATATATGTAAGTGTGTATGTATATATGAAAATTCTGTCACAATGAATTGGAAAGATCCACTTCCGCTCATAGGTACTCTTGTATAAGAGTTCCTTCATTACTTAGTTCATAAAGCCCTGACAAATTAGATACATTGACATATCTAACCTTGGCAAGCATTTGATTAAAGAAAAGTGACAAGTTCATGGAAGTTCTCTAAAATTAAAGCCCTAACTTTGGTAAAGTGGCAATCCCAACTTTGGCAAGTTCTCTAAAATTCAATCTCCTTCAAGACCAATATGAAACAAGAGTTTATTATGAGATTCAATAATATACACGAGAGATTAAACCCTAACTTTGAAAGTTCAAGCCTCAAACCAAAAAAATCAAGGCCCAACTTTGAAAGTTCCTGCCTTAAACCAAGAAAATCAAGTCCTAACTTTGAAACTTCATTCCTCAAACCAAGAAAATAAAAAATTAAACCTAATCTAAACAAGATTAAGCCTAATCTAAATAAGAAAATCAAGATTAAGTCTAATCAAACCAAGAAAATCAAGACTTAAACGCAATCTAAATAAGAAAATAAAGATTAAGCCCCAACTTTGAAAGTTCATGCCTTAATTCTACTTACCTCAATGAAGAATCTCTTCAAGATTGATGGAATAACAAAGGTGCATCAAAGGGAAGTGAAAAATCAAGAAGATTTTGAATGTATTTGGAATAAATCGACTAAATCTGCTAGAACTTCTTTTAAATCTATCTGATAGCATTGCAACACTGTTGAAGAGCGCACAATTTTCCCATCAAAACCCGTAACCTTACAACGCTATTGAGAGCGTTTTAACGCTGCGTGCGTGAGGCACGCATTTTTTTTAAATTTTTTTTTGTCAAAATACGTAGCGTTGCAACACTACTTTTTAGTGTTGCAATGCTACCCTACATATTCTACAATTCTTGACATTTTTAAAATGTCAAAAATCCATTAATTGAACTTGACATTTTTAAAATGTCAAGTACTGTATTTTCCAAAAAAATGCACAACCCCCACTTTTTAAAATAAAATTTTGACATTTTTTCTTTAAAATCACCTATTTCTTGACATTTTTTCCATAAAAACATCAAGTAATTAAAATTTCAAACATCAAGAAAGGTGGTTTTTTTTTGTTGTGTCTCAATCTTCACGATTTCCTCCTTGTCTTCTCATGAACGTCTCTTCAACGAACAAGAACACCACCGTAAGTGTTACCTTGCTATTCTCTAGGATTCCAAGGGTAGAAATGTGGTCTCTAACACCTTAGTAGAGGAAGTAGAGAGAAAATGTTGAGAGAGTAGAGAGAAACTTTTGGTAGAGGCTAGGTTTTTTACACAAAATGAACCCCTTGCCCTAAATGGGCCATAATGATAAATTTATATGGAACAGGGTTAACCCCTTCTCTAAGTTTTTCCACCATTTTAAGCTAATTAATTAAATTACCCTTTAGTTAATTATTGGCTTACATATTAAATAACTATATATTCAATCCAACTTAGTATATAGTTAATAAATTAATATAAATATGACATATTTATACTAGCCTCCAATCTCCATCATTTCTTAATTAATTAATTAACCAATAATTAATCAATTAAACAACTATATTAAATCATATTTAATATAGAGTTAATCAATATAAATATCACATATTTATATGTATACATATCTTTATGAATCCAATTTACATAAATCTAATATTCGTATCTCATTTAAATATATCTCTCTTATTCTGTAGTTCTATATGAATCCGATTCATATGAATTTAGTATTCGAATCTCATTCAAATATTTCTCTCTTACATAATTTCTATAATTAATCATATCAATCACATTAATATAACATTCCCTCAATATATTTGAACAATTCAAATCATTCCTCATCATTATCCTTTAGTAAGCTAACAAAGGAACCTTATGGACCTACAGATTAGAAGCTTCAATGATATCAGATTAATTAATTAAACTCTTTAATTAAATTAATTAATACTCATTAATTACTGGTCACTCCACTAAAGACTAATAGTGGCACTATTCGCACTGTAGACATATATTTCTATGTCTACAGATATAACCAATCAACAATGAGTCGACCCTTCACAAATCGTTTATGACTACAACTGGGTCAAATTACCAATTTACCCCTATAGTATGCAAGGCGATCTCACACTTTCGTGGGAATTAGATCACCTTCACTTTCCTCATTAACCATTTTGCTACAAAAGAAAACACGAGTGTCATGCTCACCCCTGGCTACTTTGGTTCACTCATAAATGAAGAGTGTCATCCTAGCTTGTCTTTTCTTTTTCATATTTTTTCCTTTTTCTTCTTTTTTTTCTTTTTCTTTTTCTTTTCTTTTTTCTTCTTCTTCAAGGCCTAGCACATTACATAAAATTTCATTGATAACATTTACAAAACTGATAATAAAATTTGAAGCGTATAAGCTCTCCCCCCAAACGTAAGGGAGACAATATCCTCATTGACTAGAGTATGAGAAGGGGTACCAAAACAAGGTAGTCACTCTAGCTTGACTGTAAAACATAGGGTGAGGCTCTCCTAGTGTGCTAGGATGTTTGAACATGCAGATGATTGGCCTAAGGAGGTCTTGCACATAAAGACAAATGATGCTTTTGGTTTTGTACACTTTAGGTTTGACAGTAAGATATGCTTGCATGAGATATGCTCTAATTATCATCATTAAGGACTATTTTGCAAAACCAAAGACTAGCATGCTCATTTACTTACATGATCATTTATATTTTTGTTTGATTGTTTTCCTTTCCAAACTCTCAAATTAAAAGCACTTTAAATATACTTAATTCTAACCTAAAAGCAAAAACAAGGAAAAAAAACTAATGCCTAAATATACTGAAAGCAATAAAAGATTACTGAGAACTCCCCTGATTAGCTTTGGAAACTTTATTATCTTCATTAGTAGTAGAGAAATAGGATACTCGGGGACTGGTGCAGCTCATCAAATTAGTGATGGAGGAGTGGTCTTGCTCACTGGAATAGGAGTCTTCGGTGGGTTATCTTTCTTGGATTCTTTTTTCAAAGATTCCTTCTCCTCAGTCATATTCCTTCTCATACTCCAATATTCTTTGGATTTTGGCTTTTGTTTTGCTTGAGGGGTAGAGGTGGTTAATATTATAGGCCCACCAAGATTCTAATGACATTATTTGATTATGAGAATTTAGTTGATGTGTATGCATTATTGCCATGATGTAGATGCATTGCCCCTCCAAATCTTCAAATTAATTGTCTTTTCACGCCACTTCCCTTCTTAACTCTTTTTTGCACCTAAAACCCTTAAAGTAAATGGTTAAAAAGTTCAGAAATTCCATAAGTACTTTAGGATTTTCTTCATTTTGAATATCAACTCAATAATTTAGCAACTTCAACTTCCAGATAGGTCTCTAGGTTGAAGTGTTCCCAATGGTCAGCTTAAATACCTCTTCCTTAAACAAGACCATCCTAGATAGAGTTCCCTTGTCTTAAAACTATTAGTTGATATTAAAAAAATCTTGAGTTCTCTCTTTATTATTATTTTTTTTCTGTAATAAGATTGTTTACTTATCAGAATTTCAGTAGCGAGACAAAGGTCTTGTTCTTTCATTTTGCACCAAGGTCTTGATGATGGATGTGATTTGAGTCTAATTTGAGGTGCATTGATCATGGAGGGCTTTTTCAACTTAAAATGTCCTTTCACCAGCTCAAATGATTGCCATATGCTTACGAACATAACTTCAGATGCATCTTGCATATGTTCCTCCTCCATGATTATCTCCTATACTCCTTCTCGGAGTATTTTTAATGCTTCATGCAAGCTACAATAAGTAAAAGTATCAAATAATCCAATAGCATAATATGCTTTACTATCCTCAGGGCATTTCAATGCCAATGGCACATTGAATGTTGCTTGTTGCTTGTTGTGGCCGCATAGCCCAATACAACTTCCTTTTCTTGTTCCTTCTCTTTATTTATTTTTTCTGGTGAGCTTTCTAAAATCTATTCTCTCTTTTTCTGGATCCTTAATGCTTTCTAGTATCAAAGTGCTTCTTACTTCATCTACGAGCACTATAGATTCCTTTTCTCCACCTTCAAATGTCATTGCTTCACATTGTTCTTTTTCTTCTTCATTCAAAGTTTGTATATTGTTGAACAAGGTTTCTTGTGGAATAATCTTCAATTCATTTGCACAATTTTTCGTCTGGGTCTCCAAATTTTGTTGAGATGTTGTTTCACTTTCAATCTTGATACCCATGTTTGCCTTATATTCCTTAACAAACTCTTCAATGCTTAATGACTTTTGCTCTTCCTATTGGACATGTTTATGTTGCAATTGAAGGATTGATTCAAAGCTATTAACATCTAGTTAGGGTTTCCATGAAGTCTTAGAGTACTCTCTCCATCTTTGCTTATGCTCATTCAGAAAAGGATTCAACAAGATCTAGCTGCCTTCTTGCCCTATATAAAACAACGAGTCGGGATTATAAGGACAATCGTCGAACACATGTTTTCCTCTACAATAAACACAAGACATAGACAAACATGGACATCTTCCACCAAAATGATCTTCACAACAATCAAAACAAAAAGTATAAAAAAGTTTGTATTTAGGAGTAATATAGGTATTGTTTCTCCCATATAAATTTTTGAATGTGCTGGGCAATTCTATAAATTGTGCAGTCAATGTTCCAATGACATGTAGGGCAATTTCGTGGGTTATTTTGAACAATAGATCTAATTAAAAAATAATAAACTTTTTTGCTTATGCACTAAGCTCAACCTACAAAAGAAAAGAAAACCAAGATTAGATGTTAAGAGAAGAGACAATATAATCGCAATCTAATCACAATTTCTAGAAAAAAATGAATTTGAAATAGTCTCCGACAATGATGCCAAAAAAATGATTGACCAAACGTGTATGAATGATAAAAGGAGAATAAATATTGTCTAAGTGAAAGCATATATCGTCGATGAAATAATAAATCTTGAAGTAATCCAAGAGTCGAATCCTACAAGGCTATTTATGAAATTCAATCTTTATAAGAAAGAGTTTTTCGATGCAAGCCTGAGGGTAACAAGTAAATAAGTGATTTTGAGATCTAATAGTAATAAAAGTAGAAAAGAAGAATGTTGAATAGAGATATAGTTATGTTCTAACCTTTCAAGTTCCATGTTGTAAGTGATGCAATTGCATCATACGAAGACAGTGAAATATGCTTGAATAGAAAACTACTCCTATTCAGTTTGGTGTCTAATTCCTTTAGGAGGTCTACGCAGCTACTACCAAATGTTCCCATGGGTACCTAAATCTTAGATTAATTCAAGCTTAAATTCTTTATCCTAGGATGTCCCTTATTCCTAAGGCCACTGACCCTCCTATCCTAGGCTCCTAGTCTTGTATTCCTTTGTGACATCAGTTTATATCCTAACCTTCTCAATATTAGGACTCCACTAAATTGCTAAATTAAGTGACTCAACAATATTTATCCATAAACTCAACAAAGGAAATGTAAAAGTCAAAGAGTTATAAATCATAAGCATTGCTCGAGCCATTAAACCTTAGGGTATTAACATAGCTGAACCCTTTAGAGAATTTAGCTCATGATAAATGATAAAATAATGAGCTTTATTAAAGCAAGAATCATAGCTACAATATGATGTTCAACGGGTAACGAAAGAAAAGAGAGAATTACAAGAAAATAAATTAAATAAATCAACTCAAAGAAGCCTTGGGACAATTCTTCAAATTCTTAGACTTTCCTAGGTCGATTCCTCTCGCCACATGCTTCGATGAGATGAGATGACCTAAAGTCATTATGCCTTAGAGAAACTTCTGTTCTTAAGGCTACTAACTTGAGAATTTAAGAAGAAGCCCAAGGAGAATGATGAAAATGATAGAAAATGAGAGTAAATTGTGATGGATTTGTGGATGGATAGTTGAATAATGAAATGAGAGGCTTCCCATTCTTTATATAGGCCAAAATTGGTTGAGGGATGACCTAAAATCATGGTTGATCATTTTCCCATCATTTTGGGCATGAAATAAGAACTTTGATCGAGAAAATAGCAAGCAAAATTGATTGGACGTGAATCTGAAAAATTAAGGTTCACTAATGCGATCGCATCATCCAAGCGCATCAGCCAAGCCATTGCGGTTGCATCAAGACAAATATTTGCAAAATAGCTAAAAACCTTAGTAAAATCTTATAAAATCAATCTAAATCATTCTAACTCAACTTTAGACAATTTATACGCGTGTATTTGCTCATTTTATCTAATTTAAGACATCCCGGGGTCAAAATATCACATAAATTGTCTTTTTACTATAAAAAACATTAAAATAGATGGTAAAGACATGCACTTTTTGACATCAATCAATAGACTCTGCCAAACTCTTCACCATATCCTCCAAAGGCATACTTGAACTGTTTTGGCCCTAGTGTCTTTAGTTGCCCCAATAATTAACGTTGTACATTCGACCTCCTTGCTGATTTTAAGCATAATTTACCTCAATAACAGATTCATGAGATTGTGTCTTTTGTAGAGCAAACCTGTTTTACAAGAGTAGATAGTTCAAGAATTTTAGCTCTAAGTTCACTTACCTCTTCTGAAGATGTGGTTGACTGAGAGACGTGATCTCTAGTCCTAAACTGCTGGTTATTTTCAGCCATGGTGGAAATCAATTCCATAGATTGAAAGGGGGTTTTGTTCACAAATACTCCACCTGTAGCTGCATCGATATTACTTTTATCCTGTTATAGTAAATCCTCATAAAAGTAGTGAATGAAGAGATGATCTAGGATTTGATGATTGGGGAAGCTAGCGTAGAGGCACTTGAACCTCTCCCAATACTCGTATAATGACTCTCCATGCCCCTATAAGGTGCTGTAAATCTTTTTCCTTATTTTGGCAGCTCTAGATGTTGAAAAAAAATTTATCTAGAAACCTCTTCTTCATCTCTGTCTAGGTAGTAATGCACCCTAATGGCAGATAGTATAACTAGTCTTTCGTTTCATCCTTCAGAGAGAATGGGAAGGCTCATAGGTTGAGCTGCTCCTTAATTACACCATAAGGGTGCATTCCATTACACACGATGTGGAAGTCCTTCGGGTGCTTGTGTGGATCCTCACCTGCACGTCCAAAAAAAGAAGGTAGTAAATGAATAAGACTAGTTTTTATCTCAAAATTACCTATGGTCGCAGGGTAAGTGATGCAAAGGGGCTGCTAATTTAGGTCAGGAGTTGAAAGCTCCTTCAGGGTGAGCTCTTCAGGTTGCGCCATTGTCTCTTGTTCAAACTTCTCTTCAGAATGCTCTTCTTCAATGTGCCTTCAGTACGGATTTGCTCTTCTAAATCTCTTCATTTCCTAGCCTCTCTTCTTTGTATCATTTCCTCCCTAAGCTTCGTAAAATACAACAAAAATTTTCCATCCTAAAAGGGTCGAGTTATATAAAGAAAAAAAATTCAAGAATGAACAAAGAACCGAAAAACCCCTAAAAAAAAGAAAATACTTGGCTCACTGGCAACGATGCCAATTTGGTTGGATCAGATTTTGTCACCCAAATATAGACCAAATAATTTAATCGGATAAACCACAACAAATTGCTAGTCCTAGTGGCAAAACCGGGTCAAACTCAGGGAGCTATAAAATTTCTTAATTAAAGTATTTTCAACCCGAGGGTAACCAAAGGGGCGTTTGAAAATTGTTTTGTAGGAAAAGAAATTTAAATACATAAAATAAAAATAGAGAAGTTGTGATAACAATGAGAAAAATACCTATCTTGGGCTTTATAGAATTCTCCTATTTGATGCATTCAATCATAGAATTCTCATTGCTAGAGTCAAACAAATGTTTATACCTAACCAAATTAATTGAAACAACCAGTAAATTTGACCTAATCAACTAATTAGCCCAATTTGAATCGATGATCAACATGCAAATTTAAGTTGATCTAACTGCATTAAAATCTAGGGTAAAGTTAAGTTGAAAATCTAATAGGAACAACCTTACTTAAATATTTGGTTGATATGATTCTAGATTGGATAGAACAATACTCATCTAAATGATTTGCAAGCTAACCTAACCTAACATATTGCTTCTAGTTGATTAACTCAAGATTAAATGTCACATATCAAATGTCAATCAAAAATGATAATTATAAAATTTCCAAGCGTCCAATAATATAATCATAATCATTCAAGGACAGAACCGAATTCAATAATGACAAATAGGTAGTTCAAAAACTCACAAATGCATCAAATAAGTAGACAAATCCTAAATCTCAAGCTAGAAACGGTTACCTTAGCCCATAACATTAATAATAATTGTAAAGGAACTGTTTTGATACATCATACAGACCAAAAAAAAAAAAAAAATGAAAAGATGAAAGAAATCATGAGGGAGTTGGCTGGATCGTAGATTTTTTTTTACCTAATTCGGAAAGAATTCAATCTATACTAAGGTCGTAGCATAGCGACACTGATAGAAGCGTAATTACGCTCTAATCGAAGCGTAAGTCTCAAGCATGAAGCAAGCATTGCTACTCTGAGGCAATTTGGGCAGGTGTCCGTGCATTTTTGTGTGTTTTCCATCAATTTACGTAGCGTAGCTACGCTGAGTGTAGCATAATTACACTGCATCAAATATAAAGCTATTACCTTGTAGCATAACACTGGAGCATAAAGCTAACGTAATTCCCCTGCGATGTTATCAAAATTCTATCTTCAAGTGTAGCTCTATGCTGTGAAGGGTTGTTACGCTTGATTTAGGGGAATTTTTGGTCATTTTCCTTCTTTAAAGCTCGAATGCTCAAACTAACTCCAAATTGCTTCAAATTAACCCTAAATGAGTCCAAATAGTCAATTCTACATCTTGAGTGCTTAATCTACAAAATAACATAATAAACACATAAAATCCTAGAAAAATCCCGGATTAAATGGAGCTAGATAACACATTTTCGGTACTATTAGTGATTCAGATTGAGCAAGTTGTCCCTTAACTCGTCATCTATCACTAATTGGTCTGTCTTTCTTGATGGCTCTCCTATCTCTTGGAAAACCAAGAAGCAACACACTTTGTCCTGTTCGTCAGCAGAAGTAGAGTATCGCTCCATGGCTTCTATTACGTTTGAACTCAAGTGGCTTAAAACATTACTTGAGTGTCTAGGGATGGATCATCTCATGCCATCAATTTATTTTGTGACAACCAGTCTGCATTACATATTGCTCGAAAACCAATTTTTCATGAATGCACAAACAGTAGATTGTCACACTATATTCGTGATGTTGTTCAAGACGACACTATTGCTATATGTGATGTTTTCACTAACTAGTAACTTGCAAATATCTTTACGAAGGTGTTGGGGAAAAAAACAATTTCTTTATCTTCTTCATAAGTTGGATATTTTGTGATCCCATGCTCCAACTTAAGAGGGGTATTAGGAAATATATTTCCACCTATGATTTGTATATTAGGAAGTATATTTGGTTCGAATTAGGTTGTATCTATCTTCATATTATTCAAAATGAAAAACCTAAGGAAACAATTTCCTTGGCAGTACATAAACAATAAATAACTATATTAAAAGATGGGAGGAGAGAAATAGGAGTACAAAGAAAACCCACACTTTAGAATGAGTATCATTCATAGATATAAAATACCTTAGAGTAGCTCATTCTCATGTATAATAATACGAACCTTGTACCAAACAAGGAATGTATATCCATTACCCATTCTCACACTTATTTCTATAGCAATTCCCCCAAAAAAGAGGAAAAAGAGAGAGAGAGCTACATAATATTGTTTTTTATGTTGGGTTTTATGTCCTAAAACTTGTGGTTTATAAACAATAAACTTATTTTGTTATCAATAAAGATGTTATTGAGGTTTATTTAGTAAAGTTTTTATTGAGTGTATGAATTGTTCATTTCATTTTAGAAAGAACCTAAATCCAATAAACTAAGATCCATAACTATTACATGAGTATTTGGACTTTATGCGGAGATATAAGAGTGGATCAAGTTCGAGTAGATAGCCAAAACGGTCTATAGTATACGGATAAGGTAGGGTACCTTTTGGGGACACTATCAGATGCGACCCACTTTGTATTTAGTACAAATGATGTAATTCTGAATCGTTCATGTGGATACATGCGAGTGGAGGCGTCCTATGCAAAAGATGTTTGCATAAGATCAAACCACGAAATAGTTACTTTTTCTTTATAACTATCGTTTACTGTTAAAACAAATATTTCAAACTTACGATCTAAGATAACTCAATCTCAATCCTGAGCTAACTATGAACTCCTATTTATTCGGGATTATCTTTTAATCTACATGGGTGAAAGTGGCTCAATAGTGCCGCTCAATAAGCCTCCCATTTTAGGGTAAAATCGGGTAGATAGTTGGGGACATAGTCCTGCAAAATGGAATTCACTCCTACCCATTTTTTGGTTAATAGATTAGGTTGTTCCCTTAAGTACTGACTCCTGGTCTTGAACAAAAGGGCCCCGTCCTTTCTATGGTTGAGAGGGACTCGGTTTATTGATGGAACCATAAACCAATTGTTCATTAAAAGATCAGAAGCAAGATGTATTACAAGGGTAAAATGATAATTTTGATACAGTTGTTAATACGAACAACCTTTGAAGGATTGACTTACTGATCATGATTAAATCAAGTGGAACATAAATATATCTACAGTGAAGAAAGTGTAGCTATTAGGCTTTAATGGAGTGATCTGGTAGGTAATGAATGTTGATTAATTCGGTTTAAAGAGTTTAGTCAATTAACCTTGGATCGTTGGAGCTCATGATCTGTAGGTCCATTAGGTCTCCCTACTAGCTCACAAAGGGACTAAACCTTAGAATAGCGTGATGAGAGAATTCGAAACATTCAAATTTGAATTAAGGGAATTATTAATTATATATGATAGAGTTAAATGTTTAATTAATAAACAAAAATTGGAGAATTGAAAATATTTAAATATGATTTAAATATTAAATACATGAATAGAGATTTAAGTTTATGGAGTTGCTGTTCAATTAATATGTGATGTTAAATTAATTAATTAAATTGTTTAATTAATTATTATTTAGAATTAATTTTATTTTAAATTAATTATAAAATTAGTTTGATTTAAAATTAATGGTTTTCATCTAATATTAATTATTGAATTAATATTATTTTTTTCAATTTTAATATTGAATTTTGATTTCAAATTTAAATTGAATTTTCCTTAAACTTCAATTAAAAAATTGGAAATTCTCTTTAGTAGGTTTTTCCCACTTAAGACACCACCGCTTTCCACTCAAATAGTTTGAGATTTGGTGTTAATTTCTCATAAAATTTAGTTGCATGTTGAGTTTGATCAAAATGAATTTCATTTTTGGCTGAAGTCATTGATGCAATTGAGAATCTGGTTCTCTCTCACCATTGAAACACCAAAATCTGATTTTTCCTCAATTTTTCCTAAATTCAATCTTATTTTGGATTCCACCATCCAATCCAAAGTTTCAAACAATAATAGAGAAGATCAAGTGGTAATTTACAAAAATTCATGTTGAAGAGTTGATAATTTGAAGAGATTCTTCAAAACTTTGCATGTTTAATCTCTAAAATTAATGGAGTAAGAATGTTTATGATTCAAATTGCTTCCGTTTGTTGATTGTAAACACCAACATTTTATTCAAATTTATCTTTTTAAAAAGAGTATTTCTATGTTTATCTCGATTTTGTTTATTCATTGTCAGCTCATTCTCTTCCATTTTGTCCCTCCTACCACCATAACTTTTTTTTTAAAAAAAATATTGAATTATAATAAAAGGAAAAGAATATTACAATAAGAGAGGTCAAGCCACAAATAAAACACAACCTTTAAAAAAGAAAGAGAGAGGAAACAATCGAACGTCTCGAACAAAATTCTATGCAACACAATTTAAGAAAACATGTCCCAATTAGTCAAGTCAATATGAATCTCTTAAATAGAAACTCCAAACGACTTAAAGCTACAAATAAATACAACAGAAAACAACTTGACAAACCACCCGTAAACCAAAATCAATTTTATTTTTATCTCACAAATTGTCTTTTAGTGCGCCCATATGTGTATATATAGACCTTTTTTTCTAAAACCTTTTGCTCTAACGGGAAAATCATAAAAAAAAAAGACGTTAATAGGCAAATAAAAAAAATCCTTTTTAGGCTAGTTTATCTGAGGTGTTATCGCAACCAAATAGAAACCAAACATCATATACGTAAAGTGTGTCAATTTTAAAACAATAGGACTAAAGAAATGTAACGCTCCAGGTTCTGGATTCGAAATCCAGATTTGGCACCTGATGTCCCTTACATTCTTCGGTATCCCCTGCGACTTGGCAATGTCATCCTTACTTATCTTAAACCGCTTCCAAGAGTGAAATTATCCCCCACAAACTAACACAAATCCTTTAAGCATGCTTTATGTCGTCACTCACATGCTTTGTAGGAGAATTCCCAAGAGGTTGCCTTGAAATTATCCCCCACAAACTAACACAAATCCTTTAAGCATGCTTTATGTCGTCACTCACATGCTTTGTAGGAGAATTCCCAAGAGGTTGCCTAACATAAAATTTCTACAAGCTAAACACACTTAACTTTGGAGTTCCTATAATTGAGTCACTGAAAAGGAAAGTACACCTTATTGATATAGGTAGTAACTTTCAATTCTTTAAGCCTTTCTTAATACTTTCATATCCTCAGGATCCATCCTATTTGAATGTGATCTTGATTTATTCATGTCTCCCTCTTAAACTCGGAGCGTTACAACAAAAATCATGTTAAAACTATTAATATAAAGTCTTAATATACTCAACATCTAAATTAATTCAAGTTTTTAATCGATGAAATTAATCCTTAAAATTTTAATCGACTCGATCTATAAAATTCATAATTGTAAATTGATTTTCTTAAAGAATTTTAATTGACTAAGGAGAATTGAGCGACAGTTTCAATAAAGGTTTTATGAAGTCCAACATGAGCAATGACGGTTGAGGTGAAATGGATTTGAGAGTGACAAGTGCAGTCATGCTAAATGGGGCTGAAAATGTTCTTGCCAATGTGAATGAAATTTCGATAGCTGAAGAGCATTTGGAGAAGTTTAAAGCAACGTATTAGACAAAGTGCATTTCAAATTGGTCTTACCTAAAGGAGTAATTCACTAGAGGATTCGATACTAAGCTAGCAATTGAAAGAAAAAGAAGAAGAGACTGTGTATAGAAAGGGTTGTTACGAATATAGGCAATTGGACTCATGAAAAGGGATTGGCGTCCTAACAAAACAGGTCTGTCAAAGGCCTCTAAGTTGAATGCGAATATTGTCTCTATCGTCATGGAAGATGGCAATCCATTCTTTTGAAGAAAGACAGTATTCATCCTCATGGTATATTTACTTTGCCATGGTAAAGACTGTGATACTAGTGGTTCCACAAATTTGCATACATACATTGACTTGATGATTATGCAAAGGTGTGTGGTAGAGGTTATATGGATGGTTGAAAAACTTCTAGGTGAGACAAGTATGAGGAAATTTGGTGGAGTAGGTTTATCGATATGTGATGAAAAAAAAAAAACTTGGAATCTGGTATTCCAACTGGTCTACTCTTTATGGTGAAGTAGGTTATAGTTCTCTGAGTTAAAAATTATGATTTTCGATGAAGATAATGGATATGGCCGAAACTATGAATTCTTCAGATATCTTACCAACGTTGAATTTGTTGAGTTTTTGACAAAATATTAGAAGTGCAGTTGTCCCACATTACAAAAATTGAAGAAAGTTATTGGCTCAGGCACTATAAAAGGAGCCTGTCTTTAGTTTCAAATTGCCCCAATCAGAAACATTTTAAGCTTGCGTGTAACTCTAGTTAAATTTCCTTTTGTACTCTCGAGTTAAATATCCTTTTGTATTCTCGAGTTAAATTTCCTTTTGTATTCTCGAGTTTGAGAATGAGATTAAAGGGCATGAGTTGTACAAAAGTTTTTAAAGATTTCTTTTGTAGTGGGATCAAGGAGAGAATTATTTTGTGTGGTTGTAACAAATTTTCACATAGTGGATTTCTTTCTGGTTGGCCTGGTTTTTCTTCGATTTTGGAGTTTTTCGCATAAATTCTTGTGTTTCCTATCTGTATTGTTTTCTAATAATTTCTCAATTATTTTTTTTTCTTATTTTTACAATAATATGAGAGATTTTTTCCAACATTTAGTGTCCATTTGGTCAATCTCAAAATGGACTATTGGAATCTCTCTCTTCCATTCTCCTCCTTCTCGCTTCTTTTCCTTTTCCTAAAAGAAAAAAGAGCCAAAATCCAAGAAGTAGCTGAATTTCCTACACACAATTTTTCATCCTTAATGGCAACAAAGTACTTCTATTAAAAATATATATATATAGGAAAGAAAACCCACAAGATTTAAAATAAGTAGAGTGAGTTTCTCTTGTATCATTTGGCTCATTTCTCCTTATTGTTCAAACAAAATCTATGGTTATGTCTGTTATAAACATTTTCTTTATTCTTCTTCTTTTGATTTTTTTTTTCTTGATTAATTCCTCACTTTAGGTCTACACAACATTGGAGAAACTTTTCTCCAATTTTTTAATTGTGGTCCACGGTTTAAACGGGGTTTCGAAGATAAAACAAAATGAAGAAAACCAAAGAGAGATGATTTTGAAGATGTGATAAAAATAACAATATTTGAAGGAAAAAAATGGGAGAAAATTAAGGGGTGGTGGTTGGGTCCTAAAACTCTGTCTAGTCATCTAAAAATGGACACCTCATCAATGCTACATCAATCTTTGTTAGCTGATTAACGATAAATTTAATTCAATGTAACGATAAAATGTTTGTTTTGAAACTTTAATGACCATCGTAATTGAATCAATCACATAGGGAATGAAGTTTCTTAGATAATGTTTATTACAAATATGCAAATGTAATAAGACACTATAGTAGATCTTTTATAGGTTTTTCGAAGGTCCTGACAACTGATGTTATTAAAAGTCGAGAACTTTTGATAGCCTTTTGTGTTAGCTATGTTGAATGCTATGAAAAACCTTAAAAATATAGCATATTTATCTTGCTATAAAAATATATTATAGCATTACTTATTAAAGCTATAATAAGTTTTTATTGCTAACAAAAGGAGCTATTGTAACTGTATAATAGCATTTTCTTGAAGCTATTATAATTTTTTAATGTTATTTGTATCCACTATGATAAGATTTTAGGAAATTGTATTGTTTATGTCAAATACATTTTAAGAAACCAAAGTCATGACTTCAACTTTTTTGTAATTGCAGGTGTGACAATCACATACAAATCAGATAGCAATCACATAACAATCACATAGAAATCAGATAACAATCAAATTTTTAAGCAGAAGTTTTTTTGTTATGTTTGCAAAAAAAGCAAAACCTAGGGACATGCGCCCAATTTTTAATTTATTTTTTTTATTAAAGTTGTAATTGTCCCTAAGATTTTTCTTACGTTATTGAAAGGTTTTTTAGCCTTTTCTTGTCTTATATATTACCAATTGTCATAATGGCCATTTTTATCCATTTTTTAATTGTTTTTAGCATTGCAATAAACCATTTCATTATTGTTATTATTATTTACAAAACCTAAATCATAGCTACAAAAGCATACATGAATTATATATAATATCAAGATGCTTAAAATATCACAAGTCCTACCTCATAATTGAAATTTTGTAATTCATTACCTAATACATTTTAATATAGTAGAATACAATGAGAGGAAGTCATAAAGTAAACTCCTTCAAAGTGAATAGACAAAATACAAGATTTGCCAAGTTTTGAAGATCGAAGTAGTGAATACAAAACTCAAGGGTTAAGTGAGTCATCATGTCTATCCATGTACAAAAACCTCATTCCGTACACCTACAAAAAGAATTAAAATATATATATAACACAAAAAAGTCACAAATTCCTACACTCATCAAAGTTACAAGCTAAAACTTATTGAATTGAAACGTTCAAAAAGATCAAAGTCATCTAAACCATCTCATGTTTCACTCATTTTTTGGTAGGGAAAACATGTTACTCATCAAAGCCTTCCTCTGATAGTAGGAAAGGAAGAACGTTATCCATTTTTTTTTATGGAGGCCAACTTTAACATTGCTCTATCATCACAAAAACAACACAACACGAATGTAGTCACTAACATTGCATCTAAGTAAATGGCACCTACCTTAAAGAGAAAAGAGAGGAAAATAGTCCCAAAGTATACAAATATTCTTTAAGTTCACAAAAACTCAAATGCAATCGTGCTTAATACATAAATGTCAACAAACAGGGTATGCAGGAAAACAATGCTCTAAATTGATCCTTAATTTCCTCTTCCAGATAGGCAGTGTAGCTATTCTACTATCAAACAAAAAAGAAGCAAAAGAATCTTCAAAATACAAACTATTTAAAACGTTTAGAACATAGAGGGGTTTCAGAAAAGAAAAAGAGTTATTTAACAGCCTTACACGAAGAGGACATGGACGAAAAACTTGGCGCGAGTATGACAAGAGATTTACTCTAGGTCGTTGGAGAAATTTTCCAGTCAAACATAACACTTCAAAGAGCTTCATTGTTACCGCTTTGGGAGAAACTACGACATGGGTGTCAAGGCTAATAAAGCGATTTTTGGAAAAATCGCAAGAATTTACATCTCGAAATTTAAGACTGATTTAGCGTTTTTTGTTGTAGGCTCGAGGGATGTGATGATAAGAAAGATCGAAAAAGTGCTTAACTTTAACGATAAGGAGGTGGAAGCAACATTGATGGCTCTGTATAGATTTGGGAACCTGTGATCTTCTTCGTTTTGGTATGAACTAAAAGAGAGGAAGAAGAATAATGCTCGACTTTTACCAGCAAAAAGGAAATCTTCTCCATGTAACTTGCTTGAAATATGAGGAGCCTAGCTTTTGGGGTTGAACAAATGAAAATATGAGCTGTTTCCATGGATGCTATTGAGAGGAAAGTGAAACCCTCTCACAATGGAGAAAGAAGGAAAGTAAAAGAGAAAATGGGAGGGGATCACATTGCTCAAAAATTTCCCCTCCCCAGTCCGCGCGCATTTCATTCTCTTTTCATTTAGAAACGTAATAAAATATAGTACTTACCAGAACACTATATGAATTAAAATGAAGTAACTAAATAATATGTGTTGTACTAAAAAAAAATTGAATAATATGTGTTATAAGTAACTGAATAAGTAACATATTATTTATTCAAGATTTTATTTTTTTTAAAAAAATTAATACTTAAATAACAATTGAAATATGTATAATTTTAAAAAATGAAACAGTAATTATCTTAAATCACATCCATCAAATTTCAATTTCAATTTGGAAAAACAATAAAGTTTTAATATAAATATGTTAAAAAATAAAAAAAATGTCAAACAAAATCTACAATTATTTGATTTAATAGGATAATATTATTCAATCTATTTTTAAATATATATATTTCTAATAGTAGAAATATTAAAGTATTATGTATTTCTGTATATTGGTAAGTACAAGGGTAGGATATTTATATACACAAGGATACCAAAAGTAGATTACAAGAAACTCTCAACAATCCTCAACAACCCACATATTTCTCACAATGATTAACAAACACCCTCCCTCAAACTCAAGGTGGTAAAGTAGCAACCAACTTGAGTTTGTGAAGAAATTGCAGAAAGTGATTGGGAGACAAAACTTTGGTGAATATGTCTGCTGATTACTCTATAGTGGAGATGGATTACAAGATTAGTGTATCGCTCAGAAGATGGTGGTGAAAAAAATGGCAGTCATTTTCAATGTGCTTGGTATGTTCATGAAAGACATCATTGTGGACAATTTGGATAGCACTACGATTGTCACAATGAAGAACAGTGATAGATTGCTAAGGAACACCCATATCAGCCAGAAGCCAACAGGGTCACATTAACTCGGAGGTAGCATCCGCAAGGGCACGATATTCAGATTTAGTGCTCGAACGAGAAACAACAGTTTGTTTCTTTCTTTACCAAGAGATGAGAGAATCACCTAAGTAAAAACAGTAACTCGTGGTGGAATGACGATCAATGGGGTCACAAGCCCAATCAGCATCAGAGTAGCCAGATAATACCAAGGACGACTGAGAAGAAAACTGAAGTCCATGGCCAAGAATGCCTTTGACATATCGAAGAATGCGAAGAACAGCTGTAAAATGTATAGACCGAGGAGTAGCCATGAACTGACTAACAATGTGAACAACATATGTAATATCTAGTCATGTCACTGTAAGGTAAATGAGACGGCCAACCAGTTGTTGATAAAAGGTGGCATCACCATGAGGAACATCGTCAAAAGAAGTCTAACAAACATTCAAATCCAGTGGTGTTGATGATGCGGCTGAGTCAATAATGCTAAATCGAGCAAGGAGATTGGAAGCATATTTAGCTTGAGATAGGTAGTATCCATCAGATTGAGATGAGACCTCAAGACCGAGAAAATAACTAGTGATGCCAAATCTTTCATCTTAAAGTGTTTTCCCAAATAGGTTTGCAAGTCAGATATAGCCTGAGGATCATCGCATGTAATGATCATATCATCAACATAAAGAAGAAGTAGAACAATACCGTGAGGGGTTTTCTGTGTAAAAATAGTGGTATCATGGGAATTAGAAGTAAACCCAAGTTAGGTGATAGTGGAACTAAATGTGGCAAACTATGTTCATGGGGCTTGTTTCAGACCATATAAGACTTGTCGGAGACAACAAACTTTCTAAGGTGGAGGAGTCGTCCCAGGAGAAGGTTTCATATACACCTCTTCAGATAAAGTTCCATTGAGAAACACATTTTTTACATCCACTTGTAGAAGAGGTCACCATTTAGTGGCGGCAACAGCTAAAAGGCTTTGGACAGATCTTATTCAAGCTACTCAAATGAATGTTTCTTCATAGTCAATATCGTATTCGTGATAGTAGCCTTTAGCAATAAGGCGAGCCTTATAAAATTTGTTAGGGCCTTAATGTGTTTTGATTTTATAGACCCACTTACAGCCAATAGGTTTCTTGCAAAGGGGGAGATCAACATAATCCCAAGTATGCGTCTTTTTGAACGCCTGAAGTTCCTCATCCATTGCTCGCTGCCAAAGAGGGTTAATGCTAGCCTCATGATAAGATAACGATTCAACTAAAGACTAAATAGTGGAGAAACAATGAAAATCCTAAAGATGAGATAGAGGTCTACTTATCCGAGTGGAGCGACGAATAGGAAGGACTGATGTAGGTTCAGAATCAGTAGCAGAAATAGATGGTGATACCGGGTGATCAAGAAGGGCAGTAGTTTGAGAAAACGGAGAGGTTGTGAGAGAGAATAAAGTATCATTGGAATCCAAAGTTGAGTCAGGGAAAGGAGAGATAGGGTAGAATCCAATGGTGGGTCGGAGAGAGGAGAGATAGAGGTAGGTGGGTCAAGGTCATGAAAAAGGGCACGAGAGGGATTAGTAAAGAAAATAGGATTAGATAAAGTGGAAGTAGGAAAGACAGGAAAACATACGATGCTCCCAAAAAGTAACATGATGAGAAATACGTAATGGTTTAGAGACAAGATGACAACAACTAAAACCTTTATGCTCAGTCCCATAGCCAAGAAAACAACACAAACAGGCACGAGGTTCAAGTTTGGTATGCTCGTGAGGATCAAGAAGAACAAAACAGACACAACTAAAAACTTTAAGATGAGAGTAAAGGGGAGGACTACTGTCGGGACATTAAAAAAGGGAGATTTTTTGAAGAACAGAGGAAGGTAGACGATTGATGACATAAACAGAAGTAACAGCAGCCTCACCCTAAAACTTCTCAGGAGAAGAAGGAGAGAAAAGCTGAGCACGAACTGAATCCAAAACATGGCAATGTTTATGCTCTGCTCAACCATTTTGTTGAAAGGTGTAAGGGTAGGAGCGTTGAATAAGAGTGCCTTGTTGAGCGAGAAAAGAAAGAAGAACTGAGTCCTTGTAGTCCATTGCATTATTTGTATGAAAAATTTTGATGGTTCGAGAAAATTGTGTTTGAACCATCTTAGCAAAGTCAATGTAGACTTGAGATAAAGCAGAACGAGTTTTTAGAAAATATATCCAAGTAAAATGAGAAAAATCATCACTGAACAAGATGAATTACCGATAGCCATCGACAGTGGGAGTAGGAGCAGGACCCTAAATATCAGAATGAATTAAGCCAAATAGTACATCATAAGTACACGAGGAATAGGGAAAAGATAAAGCAGGTTGTTTTACAATTTTACAATTGATACACAATCAGAAGAAGCAAATTTTGAAATATTATCTAAATTACCAATAGAAACTAACTTGAAAAGTTTTGTAAAGGAAGCATAACCAAGACAGAGGTACCATTGATATAAGGTAGAGTCAGTAAGAGGTGCAAAGATAGATCGAGAAACAGTAAGCTAAAGAGATGTGAGTTTGAACAACTGTCCTACCTTGCTCTCCGTACTAACTATTTGTCCCATTTTCAAAACCTGAACCTAACAACCATGAGAAGAAAAAGAAACAATTAAACCAAGCTCAAATAGTTGACCAACATAGGCAAGGTTGAAATTTAAATTGGGGACATGATAGGTATGTGGAAGATTAAAGGTTGGACTAACAACAGTACTAATATGAGAAATGGACATGCAATTCCATTAGCATCATAAATGGAGGGCAAAGATGGGGCTGGAGTAGGGGAAGGAACCAGTGAGATATCAGAAGTTAGATGATTACAACAGACAGAGTTAAGAAGCCAATAATTGCCTAATTTGGCTACAAGGGCAGAGAAATTTGAGAAAATTACTTATTCTAAGGAGTCTAGAATGGTATGGATTGGAAATCTAAGAGAAGAAAGGTCAAAAGAGAAGGAGGCAGCTACAACAATAGGTGAGGAATCAGTGTGAGACATATCCCTTGGTTTGATGGATCTACTAGGGGTCGAGGTGGTTGAGTAGGACAATTGAACAAAATATGACCACGTTTGTGATAATACCTACAGTAAACTGTAGGACAATTAATAACATTGTGACCATATACTGCACAATTTTTGCAGGGGAGTGATGCATAAGACTTTTCCATTATAAAAGAGAACATTGGGAGCAACCACGAGTAAGCCATTGTAGTCCAGATTGGGAATTGAACCAGCACAACAAAAATAAGCCAACCAAAAGGAACCGGACAACTAAATTAGATTATTTTGATTAAGCTGAACTGGGTTCAAGAAAATGGGTGACTAATCAGCATGGCTCGGGCTCAATTCGACATAGTTTGACTAGAAAGTTTCGAATCGACTTTGCTAGAGAGATTTGACTCCACCCAACTAGAAGATGTGACTCGACTCGACTAAACTAGAAAAGAAGGCTCGAATCGAATGGCGCGGTCCGAATTGGCTTAGCTTCGGCTCGGATCTCCACATGCGGACACTTCCATGAACGGGTGCTGCAACGAGCACTTCGATGATGGAAGAATTGATAGATTGGTCGGATCTGAAATGCGGTTAGATTTGTACTGGATCTGATGATTGCAGCCATTAACGTAACAAACCAGAATAGAAGTTGCACATGAACGAACAAATGGAGCCTAACAAACCAAGATGCCCATGCATGAACAGTCGAAGAATGATGAGTAGACGAAACGGTGGGTCACGATTTGCTGGACGGGAAATCGAGCTTGTGAAACGATCCGGCGGAGGCGAATGGTAGGGTTTGACAGAAACGAATTATGCACAGAACCCACGACAGAGAGCAGAAATGACAGAGTTGGAAAAAACCAGGTGTTGGGTCATGAAGGATGCATGGAATCCAAGGACTGATGGCAGAAGATGAGGGCACAGATCACGATGGTATGCTTAACCCTAATTTGGGCTCTGATACCAAGTAGAAATATTCAAGTATTCTGTATTTTTGTATATTGGTAAGTAAAGAGTAGGGTAATTATATACGCATGGATATCCAAAAAATAGATTATAAAAACTCTCAACAACCCTCGACAGCCCACATATTTCTCTCGATTATTAAAACACCAACAAGCTAATCCAAAAACCACAATATCACATATAGGAGAAAAAATATTTTGCACACAAATGTGTGAAGAAAATTGTAAAAAATCATGCATAAAGGCAATGCTAAATGGATTATCATTTTTGTAAATATAATTATAATTATAAAACTATATATGTATAACGAATTCATAGAGAAATGAGGGATACAAAAATATTAAAGGAGTCTTCGGAACAATGAGTTGGTTATTATAGTTAGTGGTTGATATAGTCTGTGGTTATAATAGTCAATAAGTTATAATAGTCTTTATTTAGGGTGCAAACTATTTTAGTCAAGGTAGAAAATAGTAAACACTATAACAAAAGTGGAAAGAGATGACGACTAAAAAATAGTAAACACTATAACAAATAAAGATTCGAAAAATTAATATTATAGTTAATTATAGAATATAATTCCAACTATTATAATGGAAGCCCCTAAACATTGAGTGGCTAGATAGCCCAACTCCACCCACTTGAAGTTAGGGGTCAAAACACCCCTAACTTTTTAATTATGGATAGAGATATGAATATTAATCTCTAGAGAGAAATTGTGGATAAAAAAAAAAAAGCTAACATTTCAATTATGAGTACGAATATGATCTCTAATAAAAAATTTGAGTATGAATATGGATCACTCTAGAGAGAAAGGACAAAAAAAATGCAAAGTTTTTAACTATATATTGTTGGGGGAAATGAATATATATGAATTGAATACACTAGCAAACTGATTACACCTCAACTAGAAATGACACACTCAATGTATAATATATTCAAACTCAAATATAAGTTAGATGGTGTAACAAGACTTAGATATGAATATAATCAAATACTTGAAAAAACATCAAAACATTTGGAGTTTCAAAACGTAGTTGAGGCACGCTTCTAATAAGCATTGTCCTCACTACAAGAAGAAGGGACTCTTCTTCTGCTAGAAATAACCATCAGAGTTGAATAGTCGAAAGAAATACTATATATTGACGTTATAACACAGGCATCAGAGGTTAGTACAAACACTTGATGCAGTATAGGACCCGTCAGGAGATAGTATACATCTTTTGACAGAGTATTCTAAGCATTAGGAGATAGCAAGTATCTCTCAACGACATAATATAGTTGGTAAGAGAACATCTAACTCCCAGTGGGTTCGATAGATCGTCAGGAGATGGGGTTAAGAACCCTAGAGGTTCAATCACACACAAACCCTAGCTCCCACATCTTTTCTGTCTCTCAGATCTTTCGTCTCTTCTTCAGCCGCCCCTTAATCCTTCTATCACCTTTCTGGTCGTCTCTTCGTCTCTCCCTCTACATCTCTCCATGTTCGTTTCTTCGTCTCTTTGTCTCTCCAGTCGTCTATGCATATAATTTCTTTTCTCTCTTCTTCTCTAGATCGTTGGTTGAGAAGCACCTCGCGCAGAAAGTCACTGTCTTTAGTTCTCAGTCGCCAACTTCAAATCTCCCTTGCACACTTCTTTACTGTTTCAGATCTGCATCTTTTGTGTTCGATTTTTTCTCTCTACCGGTGAGTTTCCTTCGACCCCTTCACGTTTTGGCTTTTGTTGCTGCTTTTAATTTAATCAACTGTTGGGCTGATGACCCTTCACAAGTCCCAAATACTCAAGATCAACGTTGAAGAGATGAAGAAATGGTTCAGATCAATTCTAACAAATCCTCGATACTCGAAACTCGATGCTTGACTGCTAGCTACTCGATCCTCGATTAGAATTCCCTTCTCGTCTGACTAGTCTCTGTTAAATCCTTGATGCAACTCAATGACAACAAAGTTAATACTCGATCATACTCGATAGTTCTTAAACGATATTCGATGCAACTCGAAGGTGAAAATGATGTACTCGAAGCTACTCGATAGCGAAGAATCACTACATGATTGACTCGATAATCTGATTACTCGATGTGATTTGAAATGTAAATGATTGATGCGTGATTTGCAGTAAAGAATTACTCGATTGAACAAGAAAGATAAGGGAAGAAGAAATAGACACAGTGTTCACATGGTTCGGCAAGATTGCCTACATTCATGGGAAGATCTGAAATATTTTTACTTAATGAAGATTGCTTATAGATTTGATGTTTGTAGAAAACTAAGAAAATGATGATAACTCTATAATTCGAATTTGAAATCAATGGTATTTATAAGGAAATACCAGCTGACTAATAGGACACTGATTCTTGGAAATCTTTATTAACGTAACAGTAGGTACAATCTTCCAGAAAAGGAACTTAATGATGAACACTTCTTTATTAGACGATAGGAATCAAACAAGATTAATTGGTCTCTTAAAAATGATCACTCGATCGCTTACCAGATGCTAAACGATCGTTTACAATCTATTACACGATCACCCAGTATTACTAAACGATCACTTACTAAATTCTTTACGATCGTTCACAAACTCCTACTCGATCGCTGAACTATTTCTATTACACGATCGCCTCTCAGTTACTATACGATCGTCTACCTTTACTATATGATCATCTACCAAATGCTACACGATCGCTAAGCTTTACTACACAATCGCCTAGTGGACGTAGACGATGAGCAGCACGCTGCGATGGCTTCTCCACAACAGCGTTTTCTGAACTCCTACTCTCGAGAGCTCTCCTTCCTCACTACTGAATATTCAGACTTCTCTATCTCTTTTTCTATTTCCGTCTCCTTTTAAATCTCCATTTCTCCCAACAAAATTGGAAGACATTCTTAACCAACTCAACTGCCTTTCTTCTATTCTTTCTTTCTTGATATTGCCATATAGGGTCCTATCACTGACCATTACAAATTTTAGTTATAAATAAACATAAATATGAGGTATTTGAGTCAAAGCTTCTTCAAATTATCCACCTTGACTCCAATGCCTTGCAATCTTCATGATCTTCCTGATTTTGATTTGTTTGTCTAACCTGTGTCCGTATGCTCAAAACCAACCTATTCTTAGCATTTAAACAATTTAAGCTTTGTAACAGGTTTTGTTAACATATTAGCTGCATTATCAGAAGTATGGACTTTTAAAATTTTTATCTCCCCTAACTCAATTTTATCTCTAATGAAGTGATATTTGATATCAATGTGCTTTGTTCTAGTATGGAAATGTGGATTTCGGGACAAATGGATAGCACTTTGGTTATCACAGTAGAGTTTCACTACTGTTTGATCTATTCCAAAGTCTTTTAGCAATCCCTTGAGCCATAAAGCCTCTTTGATTGCTTCAGTTAGAGCCATATATTTAGCTTCAGTTGTAGATAAGACTACTATAGGCTATTGTGATGCTTTCTAGCTGATTAGATTAGGACCAGAAAGGAAAAGGTAACCTGTTGAGGACTTCCTTTTGTCCAAATCACCAGCATAGTCAGCATCAACATATCCATAAATCTCTAGTTTTGGTTCAGCTGACCTTTAATAGACTAACTTAGAGTTTTTAGACCAAACTAGATACCTTAGGATCCATTTAGTAGCCTCCCAGTGTCTCTTACCAGGATTAGACATATATCTACTAACTAAGCTAACTGAATATGAGAGATCAGGTCTAATAGAAATCTTAAATGCATTAGGCTTCCGACAACTTGACTATAGAGTATGACAACCATCTGTTTCTGGAGTTCTTGGTCAGAATCCTTAGGAGAGTTAGCTGAGGAAAGCTTAAAAGTGCTGGGCAATGGGTAAAGTCACAGGTTTGGCATAATTCATGTTGAACCTTTTAAGGATCTTCTCACAATAATTGGACTAATTGTTGCTTAGAATAGACTCCTCTTTATTCCAATGGATCTCTATTTTAAGGACCTTGCTTGCTTCTCCTAAGTCCTTTATATCAAACTCTCTTTTTAAGACATTTTTAACATGGGTTAGATCTTCTTTGGACCTACCTGCCAACAACATGTCATCTACATATATGAGTAGGTAAACTTTTTCCTTGTAAGAACCTGTGTTTACATAGGCATATATGTCAAATGAGCTTCTTTTGAACCCAATGCTAGAAATATAGTCATTGAATCTCTTATACCAGCACCTAGGTGATTGTTTTAACCCACATATAGACTTATTGAGTAAGAAAAAGAGATATTCTTGTCTTTAACTTCAAATCCTTTAGGTTGCGTCATATAGATTGTCTCCTCTAGGTGTCCATGTAGAAAGGTAGTTTTGACGTCCAGTTGATACAATTCTAGATTATTTTGAGCAACTGAGGATAGAAGAAATCTTATGAAAATCTATTTTACAACAGGAAAGAAA
This sequence comes from Benincasa hispida, assembly GCF_027475165.1. Lineage (NCBI taxonomy): Eukaryota > Viridiplantae > Streptophyta > Magnoliopsida > Cucurbitales > Cucurbitaceae > Benincasa > Benincasa hispida. Next base: position 63,799,282 of record NC_143480.1, on the reverse strand, counting down.
ATCTCAACATAGTTTATTCATTCCCTTTGAGTGAACCCCTTTGCAACCAATATAGCTTTAAACCTAGGCTTTTGATCACAAGATACTCCTTCTTTAAGTTTAAAAATCCATTTAGAAGTAACAAGTTTATACCCTTTTGGTAGAGGAACCAAGGACCAAGTGTCATTCACCTTTAGTGAATGTATCTCCTCATTCATTTCCTCAATCCAATACCTTACATTAGCACAACTTATTGTTTCCTCAAAGGTAGTTGGTTCTTGGCTAGTAGAAGCTACTACAACATTTAAAACCAGATTCATATAATTCATTTCAATATATTTAGCTGGAGGTATAATAGTTCTTCTTTGTCTATCCCTAACTAAGACATATTGGCTTAAATCATGTTGCTCACATGTTCTCTCCTCATGTTCCTCTACATTTTCCTCAGTTTCTCTTGTGTTACTAGGTTGACTAGTCTTATTTGGCTGCTCAGATGGTAACTCCACCTCAATCCGGTGTTGGATGACCCTTCTTCATCCTCTACCTTTTTTTCCTTTTGCATAAACATCTCCTCTTCCCTAAAGGTGATGTCTCTACTCACTAGGAACTTCCTCTTAATAGGATGCCACATTTTTAACCCCTTGACACCTTCTGTAAAGCCTACAAACATACACTTGATTGCTCTAGCCTTTAACTTTCCCTTATTTTGTTGTACAAACCTTACACATCCAAAGACCTTGAGGTTATCTAGGTTAGAAGGATGATTAGTCCACTTTTCCTCAGGGGTATGCAAATCTAAAGATGTGTGAGGGCACCTATTTAAGGTATACACGGTATAGGATGCAACTTCTGCCCCAAAACTTCCCCTAGATAGCATCAGAGAGCAAACACCTAACCCTTTCCATTATTGTTCTATTTAATGATGGAATACGAGACATACGTAGCGGAATTGGGACCTAATTACATCTAATTGCTTCTAAATTAAAGGATAATAGCATGCAATTGAAGGAAAAATAGTGATTAAAAATGATGAGATGCTACCTTTGAAGCTCCCGAAAAAATGCTTTTCCTCGTCGAATCTCGACCCAAACTCTTTCAGACCACTACTAGAGTCGACCTACTATCCTCTAGACTCAGAACCGAGTTGTGGGACTCGGTGGGTGAAGAGAACCGAGAGAGAGAAAAGAGATGAAAATAAGGAATGAAATTTTGAGTAGGTTTGGGTGTTTCCTTTGTTTTTCACAAAGTTGTAATTTTCCAGCCCAAATATAAAAAAACTAATTTTCAAAATGGCAAATTTTTTTTAACTAAATTGAGAAGCCCAATTTATAGAAAAAAGGCATGCAACAATTGCATGAAAAAACTTCACAAAAACCCAACACCTAGAATCCACTCACTTAGTGAGCTTAATGTCTCCACTATAAGCCAACACCTAGCCCACTATTTTGTTAGTAGAATTATCCAACAAAAGTTTGGATTTTCCCACTAACTATAGTCAAAGGGCAAAATAGTCATTTGGTCAAAGACAAACTTTGACAAAAGGTCAACATTTTGACTTTTTATGATTTTTTCATGTTGACTAATTTTGACCTCCCGAGCATGAATCCGCATTCATTTTCTCGAAATTCAAATCACATTTGAATATAAGGTTGGTCAAAGTTTTGACTTTTCAAAGTCAAAAGTCAACTCTTTGACTTTTTACAACTTTGACCATTTCCATCATTTTCGAGCTTCCGAATAGGAACGTATTCATATTCTTGATATTTAAATATTAAAGTTTTATCTCTACGCTAAAAAAAAACCTGACCACTATATCACATATACTTGTCGGTTTCTCTCTCTCTACCTAATTCGAACAATTCAAATTATTCTATCATACTGTTTTAAGTTTATTCCATATGAGCTAGTAAGGGAACCTAATGGACCTATAGATCATGGACTCCAACGATCCAAGATTAGCTAGCTAAACTCTTTAGACGGAGCTAATCAACATTCGTTAACTAACGGGTCATTCCACTAAAGTCCCGTAGTTGCACTCCCCTCACTATAGATATATTTGTGTCCATTTGATATAACCATGATGAGTAAGTTAATCCTTCACAAGTTGCGTAATCTCGGCTGGGTCATAAAAATCGTCTTACCCCCAAGACTACATCTTGTTCCTTAAGTTCCACTAATCCTCTAATGAACAATTGGTTTAAGGTCCAACCTATAAACCGAATCTCTCTTGGGCCAAGGAGAGGGTGGGGCCCCTTGTTCAAGACCTGGATTTAGTACTAAAGGGAATAACCTATCTTCTATCCCAATAACGGGTAGGAGTGAGTTTCGTCTTGCACCCTATGTTCCCAACTATCCACTCGATCTTACCCTTGAAATGGGAGGCTTATTGGGCCAGCAATATTGAGCTGCCCTTACCTATACAGATCTAAGAATAATTTCGAGTGAACAGGAGTTCATAGTTAGCTCAGGATTAAGATTAAGTTACCTAGGTCATCAATTAACGAAATAGTCAGTTTTATACATAAAACGGCATTTAGAACGTAAAAAGTGACTATTTCATGGTTCAGTCTTATGTAAACTCTTTACATAGGATACCCCCACTCACATATCTCTATATGAACGATTCAGGATCACATCGTTTGTACTATCTACAAAGTGGGCCGCATCCATAGTGTCCCCAGAATAAGGCGCCCAACCTTATTCATATACTATAAATCATTTTGGCTATATATTTGAACTTGATCCACATTTATGTCACTACATAAAGTTCAAATTACATTAAATAGCCTCGAAACCTTAGTTTATTGAATTCAAGATTACAATTTCAATAACAACTTTATCGAAAAACAAAACAGAATATATTTATTAATTTACAAACTACGAGTTTTAGGACATAAAATCCAACATTTAACTTCTTAGCAACCCCATTTTGTTGAGGTGTGATAATAGAAATACAAGTTATTGTGGCTCAAAAGTTGGAACAATTAGAGTCTTTAATGATAATTTCTCATCATTTTTAGAAGAAACGCATGGAATTACTCGAACACTATCAAAATCATGCAAAAGAATGTTTATTGCTAAAATACTGCGAAACTAACGCATGATATTGTAGGATCTCAACAAAAGGCTAACACATGATTAAGAAAAGTGTCACAGGAAAAGTCTAATGCATGGGGTATGCGTCGGAGGGATTCAATGCAAGGAAGATACATTGATTCAGGCTGTTTGTGTCAAATCACCACTTGCAAGCATGGGCATCTGCAGTGAACGGCATCTGAAAAGCATCTAAGTGTCAGGCAGCCGACCAGGGTATGGACTTTAATGCTGCCCATCATCAAGTTGGAGAAGACCGACGCCTATAAATAGATGAAATCCCACCAGATGAAGTTAGAGTCGAGAATCTGAGATCTTTTAGCTCACTGCATAATTCTGAAAATTTGAGACCGTAGAGCTATTCTGTGGTGACGAGAAGAACAAGAGGGAAGAGAACCACCACCATCCCCAATCAAGGAGCGGAGGAAGAGCCTGAGAGAGACATTTCTTCCAATTCTTCCATAAGTGGTTGTACACAAACCAGAATTGAGCCAAAGAGGATAAGATATTGTACTTTGCGGCTTGACTCCTTTAATTTCATCTTACTTAGCGTTTTTCATCTCCTCATTTGATTTAGTGTTGGTTTTGTAAAGACAATTAGTTTCTTTATAAATTCACATATTTGATCTATCATACTTTGCCACTGTTTATTTCTTGTTTATATAGGATGCATCTATGACTTCATACAAAATTCCATTTTCAAACGCTTGAACCAACTAAATCAATTGGTAAAAGTAACTCTAGCTTAAATTATTCGAGAGAATAAGTAAGCTAGCATCAAGTTAGAAATGCTTAGTACATTTAGAGATAGACGCACTGGTGTTTCATTGCATCTTGTGACTGATGCATACATCCTAGAGATAGGTATTGTATGATATTCGCATTGAGAAGTGTCGAATAATGTCTAATGCATAACAAAGATAAACAAGTCATCTCATTTGCATCATATTCTTCTTTGTGTAAATCTAACTTAGATCGATGTATATCACTTGCATTAAACTCCATTTTCACACGACCCATTATTCTCTACTCGACCCTTTTGTATCTTCTTGCACACATATAGTAGCTTAGTATAAATAACGCATTTCTACATACACTTAGGATATTTCTACAACAGTTACAATGCAAGCCCTGTGTTAGTTTTAATCTGAATCCCTGAGTTCGACCCTGGACTTACCAGGAACCTACGTTGGATTTATACTTGGATCTGAGTCTGGAAAGCTTGAACGTCTATAGAGGAGTGTCATGCATCTTGTTGCACATCACTAATGCATCAATGCGTCACTAACGCATCATAAACACATCAACTCATCATTCATATTTACACTTATTTTTCCAATTACTTTATACAATAGACTCATGAGCTCGAATCACGAAATTAACGAACAAGTTTTTGGCGCCGTTGCTAGGGATTCAGCAACAAAACTAACCCGAAATTTTGCTTGTATCTTTTGTAGGAAAACTTCAACTGAGGGAGTATTACGAGCTAAGCCGAAGCTTGTAAACGTTTATGAGTAGGGAAAGCACTCCTAAACTTGTATACGACCCCGAAGTTGAAAGGACCTTCCGACGAAGAAATCGATCTAATTGTCGCCATAGGTTAAGGCAACAATTACTCAGAAAACAAACCAATCAACAACAAATGGCGGACAAACAAGCGAATCATAACTTTGCTTAACAGCTAGCCCACGCTGCGCAAAATCCTATCATAATGGAAAACAGTAATACGCATCCAATGAGGGAGTATGCGTCCCTTGTGTTGTATGATTTCTCACCAGGGATCATATATCCAACGCCAGATGGACAAGATTTGAGATGAAATCTGTGATGTTATAAATGCTCCAAACAGTTGGACAGGTTGGGGGTGCTTGGGGAGAAGCCCTCACACCCACAAGAAACGTTTCCTAGAGACGTGCAACTTGTTTGTGTTTCATGGAATCACTCCAGAAGCTATCAGGCTATCTTTATTCCCATATTGGAATCACTCCAGAAGCTATCAGGCTATCTTTATTCCCATATTCTCTGCGTGACGACACAAAGCAATGGGTAAGTTCTTTGGAGCCTGGAGAGATCACGACTTGGGAAAAGTTGGTGGAGAAATTCAAGCAGAAATACTTCCCACCCACTACAAACGCAAGGAGGCGGAGAGAGATCATAAACTTCGAGCCGAAAGAATTTAAAACCATAAGTGCCGCATGGGAGCGCTTTAAAGGATTAGTCAAAAACTGCCCCAATCACGGATTATCGTTAACCATCCAGATGGAGATCTTCTATGGCAAATTAAACAGAGCGTCTCAAATGGCAGCCGACACAGTTGCAGCTGGCGATATCATGGACAAATCTTATACTGAAGCTAAGGAAATATTAGACCGCATAGCCAAGCATAATATGGAATGGGTGGACAACACTTACGATGCAAGAGCAGAAAGGAAGAGGCGATCTCAGAATGTGAATTCTATTGACTCTAATGTAATAGCCACACTATCTACATAAGTGGCTACTGTGATAAACCTTTTGCAGAATATGTCACTGGGGAACGCATAGAACTCACAAAAGGTAAATCAGGTAGAAACATTTGTACAACCTATGGTTAACTGTGTGGGATGTGGAGATCCCCATTCCTACTCTGATTGCCCATAAAATCCGCAATCGGTATGCTTTATAAAAAATAACCCATTCTCAAACACCTATAATCCCGGATGGAGGAACCATCCAAATTTCTCTTGGGCAGGTAATCAATAGGAGCCACACCACCCAGAGGTGAACCAGCAGAAAAGGCAAAGACCGCCGCCTGGATTTCAGCCAACGTAGTAGCCGCAACAACAATCCTTTAATAGAGGAGGTCATGCATCGAGTTCAGCATCTTCGCTTGAAAACCTTTTAAAGGAATATATCGCCCAGAACGACGCATTGCTAAAAAGCCAGGCGTCTTCCATAAGAAATCTAGAGATATAGGTGGGGCAGATTGCCAGTGAATTGAAGAATCGGCAGCCAGGAGTCTTGCCTAGCAATACGGTGCTTGCTTGTTGTCTTTAAGTCGGTCTTGCTAGTCGTTTAACGACGGCTATCCCCAGGGATTAACAATGGAAAAGAGCAATGTCATGCGGTGACATTGCGAAGTGGCAAAGCTCTTGAAGAAAGAACTATGAACCCAAGAACCAACAATCCTTCAAAAGAACTCAACATATACCCAATGACATTAGAAGATCAAGAAGAAAAGATGCCTGAATCTACAAGCTATTCGAAGCCAAGCACGTCTAACGTAGAAGAACCTGTGGTGCAGCTGAACGCACCATTTGCTAGACGCTTGATGAAGAAGAATGATGAACAAAAATTTAAGCGTTTTCTTGAACTCCTGAGGCAACTGCACATCAATATTCCACTTGTAGAAGCCTTAGAACAAATGCCAAAATACGTCAAATTTTTTAAGGATATTTTGACAGAATCAGCGAGGCGGAAGTAACTGCGCTAATATAGGAGTGCAATGAGTTAGTCAACAACAGACTACCCAAGAAACAGAAGGACCCGAGAAACTTCACAGTCCCGTGCTCAATTGGGGGGTTAGACGTGGGACATGCATTATGTGATTTGGGAGCAAGCATTAACCTCATGCCACTCTCAATCTTCAAGAAATTGGGAATTGGTGAAGCACAACCCACCTCTGTAACACTTTAACTCGCTGATAGGACGATCACGTACCCTGAAGGAAAGATTGAAGATGTTCTGGTAAAAGTTGACAACTTCATATTCCCAGCGGATTTCATCATCCTAGACTATGAAGTAGATAGGGATGTACCAATCATTCTTGGACGACCGTTTCTAGCCACTGGGAAAGTATTAATAGACGTGCACAAGGGAGAACTAACCATGCGCGTAGACAATCAGGAAGTGAAGTTTAATGTGTTAATCACATTAAAGTTCCTAGATAATGAAGAATGTCAACTGAACAAAATAGGATTGCTTGAAGAAGAAGCGACCCAAGTTTGTGAGGTCCTCGCATTGGAAGAAAGCATGAAGGAACTCGAGTCGCCAAGTCTGAGTGAGTGGCAGACGAAACCAACGCGTCCATCATTAGAAGAACCACTAGAACTAGAACTGAAACCATTACCTAACCACCTCAAATATGCTTTTCTTGGATCACACAACACCTTACCTGTAATTATTTCAGCAAATCTTTCCGAGTCTAACGAACATTCTCTTTTGCAGATATTGCAAAAGCACATGCGAGCAATAGGATGGATGCTGGCTAACATCCGTGGCATCATCCCATCTTACTGCATGCATAAAATTAGGCTAGAAGAAGGGAAGACTGGATCGATTGAGCCTCAACGAAGGCTGAATCCCATAATGAAAGAAGTAGTCAAGAAAGAAATGTTAAAGTGGTTGGACGCATGAATAATCTACTCTATATCCGATAGCAGCTGGGTAAGCTCAGTTCAATGCGTCCCCAAGAAAGGAGAAACAACAGTGATAGTCAATAGTAACAATGAGCTCATCCCTTCAAGGACTGTCATGGGTTGGTGCATTTGCATGGACTATAGGAAACTCAACGCGGCAATTAAAAAGGACCACTTCCCTCTTCCCTTCATTGACCAAATGCTTGACAGACTGGCTGGAAAAGAATTTTATTGTTTCCTAGATGGATACTCTGGCTATAACCAAATTTTAATCGACCCAGAAGATCATGAAAAGACGACATTCACTTGCCCCTTTGGAACGTTCGTGTTTAGACGCATGCCCTTTGGACTTTGCAATGCACCCGGAACATTCCAATGGTGCATGATGGCAATTTTCTCAGACTTCTTGGAAAAGACCGTTGTAGTTTTTGTGGATGATTTTTTCAGTTTTTGGAGACTCATTCCAATCATGCTTAGATAACTTGGAGGCCATCCTTGCTTGATGCGAGGAAACAAATCTCGTTTTAAATTGGGAAAAATGTCACTTTATGGTGACTGTGGGCATTGTTTTAGGCCACAAGGTATCTAAAGTTGGGTTGGAAGTTGATGAGGACAAGATAGATGTCATAGCTAAACTTTCTCCACCATCAAATGTAAAAGCTCTACGAAGTTTTCTAGGACACGCTGGCTTCTACCGAAGGTTTTTAAAAGAATTTTCTCAAATTGCGCGACCTCTGAGCGCATTATTGGAAGCGAACTGGCCCTACGAATTCAATGACGACTGCTGCAACACATTTGAAACACTGAAGTATGCATTGACGACAGCTTCGGTACTAATAGCACCGGATTGGACGCAACGTTTCATTCTAATGTACGACGCAAGTGATGTTGCAGTAGGCACCATGTTGGGGTAGAAAAAAGGAAATTTGATACACCCCATCTCTTATGCGTTCAAGACACTGAATGACTCTCAGGAACACTACACAACCACAGAGAAAGAAATGCTGGCTGTAGTGTTTGGCATCAAAAAGTTCAAATCTTATTTAGTTGGTGCATCAGTAACCATCTATACAAACCACTCAGCCATTAAGTTCTTGATGAGTAAGAAGAACACGAAACCAAGATTAATTAGATGGGTGCTGCTATTGCAGGAATTCGACATCAATATTAAGAACAGAAAGGGGACTGAGAATCAGGTGGCTGACCACCTGTCCAGATTAGAGAATCAGGAAATACAAGACCAAGAAAATGAAATCAAAGATGCATTTCCTGATGAAAGCTTATTCAATGTTGAAGGCAGGGAACCTTGGTACGCAGACATAGTTACTTACTTAACTACCAAGAAATTCCCCGAACACTTCAACTCTCAGCAAAAGAAACGGTTGGTACATGATAGTAAATTCTATTTTTAGGATGAATCGTTTCTCTACAAACAAGGTCCCGACTCCATCATGCGTTGATGCGTTCCGGAGGGAGAGACACAACGTATCCTAGCTGAGTGTCATGATTCCCCTTATGGAGGGCATTTCGAAGGGCAAAGAACCACTACGAAGGTTCTTCAAAGCAGATACTTCTGGCCTACCCTCTTCAAAGATGCAAGGGAGTATGCTCGCAAGTGCGACCCTTGCCAACGCACCGAAAATATCTCATCAAGGGATGCAATGCCTCTGAACAATATTCTTGAAGTCGAATTATTTGACGTTTGGGGCATCGATTTTATGAGATCTTTCCCCTTGTCCTGCGGTCAACAATATATCCTATTGGTAGTAGATTACGTATCAAAGTGGGTGGAAGCAGTAGCTTGTGCCAAAAATGATGCGTCGACTGTTTCTAAGTTTCTCACCAGGAACATTTTCACACGCTTTGAAACACCAAGAGCCCTGGTAAGTGATGAAGGTATGCATTCCATTAACCACATCATTTCAAAATTACTTGCCAAATATAATGTTAGGCACAAGATCGCTACCGCATACCACCCAAAAACCAACGGTCAAGCTGAGGTATCGAATCGGGAAATAAAATCAATATTGGAAAAAGTCGTCAACACATCACAGAAAGATTGGGCACAAAGGCTGGATGAAACACTTTGGGCTTACAGGACTGCCTACAAGACTCCCATAGATATGTCTCCATACTCCTTAGTATTCGAAAAATCTTGTCACTTACCCTTGGATTGGAGCACAAAGCTTTCTAGGCAGTTAAGAAGTTGAATTTAAACTTGGACGCTGTGGGCGATCAATGCAAACTTCAGCTGAATGAGCTTGAGGAATGGCGGTTGAATGCATGCGAGAACAACAAGCTCTACAAGGAGAAGACCAAACGTTGGCACGACCAATGCATTAGTAAGAAAGAGTTTGTTGTAGGCCAAAAAGTTTTATTATTCAATTCATGATTGCATTTGTTTCCAGGAAAATTAAAGTCAAGGTGGTCAGGACCATTCATTATCAAAACAATCTTTCCCCACGGAGCAGTAGAGTTGATGTGGGAGGATGGCACAAATACGTTCAATGGGCAAAGAGTGAAACCTTACTTTGAAGATGGTGTAGAACGATAGAAGCCATCCCTCGTATTACGTGAAGCCAACCGAGGCTTACGTCGAAGCATCCCTGCATTCACATCGACACATCCAGGGACGCTTCTTCTACCTTCATTTCTTTTGCATTGTGTATTTTATGACTGCGCTTGTGCTTACTCTGATTGTTTATTGTCTTTACGTTACGTTTTAAGTTGATTGATGATAGTTATTGCTTTCTTAGCTAAGAGATTTTTTTTTTTAAAAAAAAAATTTTGTACAACCGGAGAAGCTTAGGATGGGAATAAAACTAACGCGTTGGACTTAAGTCAACGCATGGCCCAAACCGAAAGGATGCATCTCGAAAACACAAAATACTCGATTGCCTTGAAACCCTAGGCATGTCCTTTTGTCTGCTTAATAAATGAGGATGTCAGGCACCGCCTGATATCACCACGTCTTCTCCCACTGACTTATAAAACACAAACCTCCAAAATCTCTTCTTCTTCCACCTCCCTCAATCCTACTTCCAAAAAAAAAAAAAAAAATCCTAGCTCTCGAAGCTTTACCACCTCTTCGATCAAGTTCGCTACTCCGGTCAGCCTTCAGCAACAATGTTTTCAGCATCCGACAGACAAAACCAATCAATGAGCTACGGAGGCGTATCGCTGGTAAATTCCTTCTCATCTTCTTCTGCTTCAATGTCGCCCCCTCCAAACCCTTGCCGAAGCTCAAAAACCCCCTTTTCGACCAAGCCTACGCACGGCGGGCCTTCCTCCATATCCTAACGACCATCTTGATCAAAACCCATCGAAACCACCACAAATCCGAAAACCTCTAAAACCCACCAAAAACCCAAAACCGCCACCAAACCTAAACCCAAAACTCCCTCCAAACCAAGGCGGCAACGCCCTTCTTCCTCCGCAGCTACCGAGAAACCCTACACATAGCCCGTCCCACCATTATTTATTCCAAATATTACGCTGGTGGGTGTGACATATGACCTTATTCCCGTTCATCTCCACACCGCACCATCGCCCGCAGTGCGTCCACTTCCCTCATTATCCATCCAACCCTTAGCCACCATTTACCCCATTGCAGTAGAAGGAGCTAGCCAACCCTTCAACCGCCTTCACCCATTGTCATTTCATCTCCTGGGTCACCGCATACTCCATCCGGTACCCCACCAATCACTCCCCTCAGGCCCAGCTCTGATAGTCCTGCGTTAGAGCGAAATAGAGTGGAACTTGCGGAATTGGCTCGAAGAGATGAGCAAGAAGTTTTTGGAGCATTTTGGCAAGTTTGAATCAAGGCCATGTCGAAGAGGAACAAGTGATACATCCTGACCCAACCGATGCATCATTTGAAATTGATGAAGCGGAGCATTATGCGATGATGCTTGAAGTAGAGTTAGAAGAAGAAGAAGAGAGAGATAGGGAAGTTGGACCAGACACGTCGCAACTTCGCCAATCTGATGCGGATGAAGGGCCATCGAAAGAAAAGAGAGTGAAGAGAAAAAGGAAATTAATTTTAGAGGATGAAGAAGAGCAGTTCGCATCTGGTCCTGAGGGTGCAACGCATGAGAGCTGCTCAAGGTCTGTAGTGTTAGAAAAGGAATTGGAGCAATAATAGCCCGCAAGGTAGGGGCGAAGGAAGTCAGCCCTCCAAAAAGTGTTGGAAAATGAATTAAGGGAGCTGGCGCGGGAAGCCAAAGAATACGAGGTGAGAAAACGCAAGGTAACTAACGCGTTACCTAAAAAGACCAAAGGGAGGATGCACTAGTATAATGACATCCTTGCCGAGAAGGGCTTCTTCCCCGAACGCAACCCATTGCCACTATATATAACCGAAACTGTGGACGCAATGGGCTGGGGTCAACTATGCGTTGGCCATACGAGGATTTGGCCCAACCTTGTCCGCCAATTTTATAGCAATGAGTTTGATATGGAGAGAAATACGACATTCGTTGATGGTGTTTTGGTGCACTTCTCAGCCGACAAAATTAATGAAATGTTCAATATTGCAAGTAACCCAGATGCAGAGGGAAACCGCATCTTGGAACATCTGACTCCAAGCCACGTAGAAGATGCGTTAAGAGTAGTGGCCAAACCTGGAAGCAAATGGCAAACATCAAAAAGTGGAGTAAAGATCTTAGCTTCCAGGAATCTGAAACCAAACGCAAACTTATAGTATTATTTGATTAAGAAAAGCATCATGCCCACAACACATGATGAAACATTATCAAGAGAACGCATCTTGGCCACTTACTGTATCATGTAGCGCATTCCTCTAGACGTAGGGAGGATAATAAGGGACCAAATCAAAGCCATTAAAGCTAAACCACGAGGACAACTTTATTTCCCTTGGCTGATCTATGCGCTGTGTGAACGCGGGGGTATCCCTCTAGGAGATGATTATGAGAAAATCGATGGTCTAATGGATATCAAGTTGATCAGGCGTCTGCTTCGCGGTTCACCACACCAGCTTGCCCTGCCTTGCAAGGACACGGCAGCCAGACCTCGACCCTCCAAATGCGCCCCCAAAAGAAGACGCGTCCGGGTGATTGAACACAGTGATGAAGCTTTGGAGAATGAAGATTACGAAGCGGAGCATTCGTTTACTGATGAAGAAGCGTGGCCAGACTTAAACATCCCCCTCCCAAATTCACCTTTGGCCTCACAAGAAAGGATTCTTGATTAAACGCAGCATGAGATTACTAATTTAGATCAAGAAATTTCTAGTCCCTTTCTTTCGCCTTTACCAGATCCAATTCCAACTGTTGTACCACCTCCAATTATTTTTGAACCAACTGAGTTAAGGTCAAGCAACACAGGAAATCTTGAAGACCCAGTTGAAAGAGCCGATGAGCCAACACCACCACAACTACACATTAATCTTGACGAGTTGAAAACTTTCATTAGCGATCAACTCAGGCCATTAGCTATGTCCATTGAAACTCTTCAACAACAAAATAGGTTTCTAAGGGATTATATGCAGCAACAATCAAGAAGAATGCAGGACCAGTTCATCTATACAATGCAGTATATTAATCAGGTCCTGGTTGGAATGTTTGCCTTGCCACCGCTACCTGCTCACCTAAGGAATCCTCTGCACTTCATGGATGAAGACCCTGCAGAAGAATGCAGGGATGATGCGCCAGCACAATAAGTTTTGGGGTGTTGGTTTCTTTGTTCTTTGTTTCTTTGGATCTTTTGTATTTGTTTGTGATGTTTGTTTATTCCATTACTGAGTTATCCAATGAAATGAATGAAATTTCTATCATTTTTCATCCTTGCATTTGTCCTTAGCATACCTTTTTTGTTCTTTAGCTATATTTCTAGTCTTGTGCATTGTTCTATCTCAATGATATTAGTAATATGAAATTTATTACAGAGTAGGCATTAGGAAAATCAACAAAGCCTGAACTTTTCTAAAAAGTCATGTTTTCTTTCTAACGCATACAAGCTTTAAATTAAAACTCCTTTCGAAACTCTCAAAGCCTTTTCGAAATTTTTGTTTCTCTTTTAGCAATGAGGATTTAGCTGATCTCCAAATTTGGGGATGAGAGAAATATGAGTTAAGATGCATTAATCTAGTACATCAAAAAGAAAGGAAGCAAAATAGAAAGATGTTAAACGCAAACTCCTCTGTCATTACTCTAAAAGAAAACCTCAAATTGGCATGAGTTAAAAAGTTGGAACAGACACTTAGCCATAGTTGGAGCTCACATGACACCCGTGAGGGCAAGCCAAAATGAAGTTAACTCTCCTAGACCAATGCGTCCCAAAACTCCTTTATCTAGTTTAAAGAAGTTGTATCTTGAAACGCATGAATGCTAGATATGAGTTTAGTTGTGAAGGGCTCTCACCCGTAGTTAGATGCTCGCCTGACACCCGTGGGGGCAAGCCAAAACGAAAGTGAGACACCTGAAACAATGAATGGGTAACCGAAAATTTATACTTTTTCTTTTAACCGGCATCTATTTTAAAAGCATATAACGCATTGTTAGTTTAAAACAAACGAGAATGTTTTGAGAAACGAAAGGAGTTATTGACGAAAAGCTTGTTGCACATGAAATAACAACATTCATCCTTTTAGAAAAGAATCAACCTGTGTTACATTTTCCAAACTCCAGTCTCAAGCTTATAAGTGAATATGATGAGAGGTGAACCCTGCACACTAAAGACAATGGAGATAACAAAGAATTCTTTATAGAATGCTTGAAGACAAACATTGTTCAAATTTGGGCGTATGATAACTTGTAGAAATACAAGTTATTGTGGCTCAAAAGTTAGAATAATTAGGGTCTTTAATGATAAAATCCCATCATTTTTAGAAGAAACGCATAGAATTACTCGAACACTATCAAACTCATGCAAAAGAATGTTTATTGCTAAAATACTGTGGCACTAACGCATGATATTGCAGAATCTCAACAAAAGGCTAACACATGATTAAGAAAAGTGTCGTAGGCAAAGTCTAACGCATGGGGCATGTGTCGGAGGGATTTAACGAAAGGAAGATACATTGATTCGGGTTGTTTGTGTCAAATCACCCACTTGCAGTGGGCGATGTCTGAAAGGTATTTGAGTGTCAGGTGGTCGACCAGGGTATGAACTTTAATGCTGCCCATCATCAAGTTAGAGAAGACCGACGCCTATAAATAGAAGAAATCCCACTAGATGAAGTTAGAGTCGAGAATCTAAGATCTTTTAGCTCACTGCATAATTCTGAAATTTTTAGACCGTAGAGCTATGCTGTGGTGACGAGAAGAACAAAAGGGAAGAGAATCACCACCATCGCCGCTCAAGGAGCGGAGGAAGTTGAGCCCGAGAGAGACATTTCTTCCAATTCTTCCATAAGTGGTTGTACACGAACCAGAATTGAGCCAAAGAGGATAAGAGATTGTACTCTGCGGCTTGACTCTTTTCATTTCATCTTACTTATCGTTTTCATCTCCTCATTTGATTAAGTGTTGCTTTTGTAAAGATAATCAGTTTCTTTATAAATTCACATATTTGATCTATCATACTTTGCCACTGTTTATTTCTTGTTTATGTCAAATGCATCTATGACTTCATACAAAATTCCATTTCGAAATGCTTGAACCAACTAAATCAATTGGTAAAAGCAGCTTTAGCTTAAATTATTCAAGAGAATAAGTAAGCCAGCATCAAGTTAGAAATGCTTAGTACATCTAGAGATAGACGCACCGGTGTTTCATTGCATCTTGTGACTGACACATACATTCTAGAGATAGGTATTGTATGATATTCGTATTGAGAATTGCCGAATAGTGTCTAACATATAACGAAGATAAACAAGTCATCTCATTCGCATCATATTCTTCTTTGTGTACATCTAACTTAGATTGACACATTCACTTTCATTAAACTCCATTTTCACATGACCCATTATTCTTTACTCGACCCATTTATATCTTCTTGCACACACACAACAACTTAGTGTAAATAACGCATTTCTACATACACTTAGGATATTTCTACAACAGTTACAATGTAAGGCCTACGTTAGCTTTAATCTAAATCCCTGAGTTCGACCCTAGACTTACCAGGAACCTGAGTTGGATTTATACTTGGATCTGAATCTAGAAAACTTGAACGTCTATAGAGGAGTGTCATGCGTCCTGTTGCACATCACTAATGCATCAATGCGTCCCTAACGCATCATAAACGCATCAACTCATCATTCATATTTATACTTATTTATTCCAATTACTTTATACAATAGACTCATGAGCTTGAATTACGAAATCAACGAAAAAGGTGTATACCTCACTATTCTATGCCTAGTTATACCATTCTCACTACAAAATTTATTAAAGTGTTCATTGCAAAATTGATGCCCATTATCAGTTTTAAACTATTTTAATCTTTTTGATATTTGATTTTCTATCATGGCTTTCCATTCTTTAAACTTTCCAAAAACTTGGTCTTTAGTTTTAAGAAAGTATATCCAACTTTTCCTAGAAAAATGATCTACAAAGGTTAGAAAATATCTTGAGCCACTAAGGCTTGGTGTAGGAGATGGTCCCCATAGGTCAGAATGGACACAGTCCAAAGCTCCCTTGGTGGTGTGCTGAGATTTTGTGAAGCTTTGCCTGGTTGCTTTACCTAGAATGCAATGCTCACAAAAGGAAAGGTGCTCACTGATACCTTTGGGCAGGATTCCTTGCTTGGATAGAGCTTGCATCCCTTTCTCACTAATATGGGAGAGTCTTTTGTGCCACAAGTCAACCTCTGTTAAGCTTGTTGTTGAAGCTGTGTAGGCACTTGTCATCATCTCTACTCCTCTCACAATGTAAAGGTTATTGACCTTCTCACCAACCAACACAAATTTAGAATCCTTGATCACTTCAAGAATTCCACCTTTTCGTCTACATTTACACCCAATGGAGTCTAACATGCCAGAGATATCAAGTTTCTCTTGAGCAAAGGTACATGTCTAACATTTCTTAGAAGCTTGATTGATCCGTCCTTTGATCCATCCTTTAGCTTCAAGGACACTGAACCAAGCCACTTTATCTTGCAGGCTTCATTATTGCCCATGTACATTGATTATCCATCTATTTCCTTGTAAGTATTAAACCAAGGTCTGAAATGTGTCATGTGATAGGTACAACTGGAGTCTAGCACCCAATCATGCTTCCCAAGAGGACTAATTTAGTTAGTTTGATTTCTGGTGGAGGCTAAGGCATCACAGTAAAAATAGGAACCTTCAACCACTGATGCTTCTAGTTGTTTCCCCTTTTGGTCCTTCTAGTCCTTCTCTTTTTCTTGGTTTTTTCTTTTCAAACTGTAGCAATCTCTTATCAGATGATCTTTCTTCTTACAGTAATTGCATCTCAACTTGGTCTTAGGCTTGTGCTTTTCACCTGAATGGTTTTTGTTCCTCTTAGACTGGTTTTGCTTGTTCTTCCCCTTGGCAAACAGCCCATCTGCACTAGACTGCTCCTTCTTGACTGACTAAAGCTCTAACTCTCTTGTTCTTAATGTTGAGATGATGACATCAGTGGTGACTGATTCTCTGCCATACTTCAGAGCATTCTTCACCTCTTTATAGGCTTTGGGTAGAGAGTTTAATAACACAAAAGCCTCATTCTCGTCGCCAATTTTCTCACCATGGCTCTTGAACTCTTAGACTATCCTCTTGAATTCATCCAAATTTTCTGAAAGAGGCTTGGTAGGATCTATCTTGAACGTGAAGAACTTCTTCCATAGGTACATCTTGTTGGGGAGATCCTTGGTGGCAAAAATACTTTCTAGCTTGACTAACATCTTGTAGGTTGTGTCTTGATCAATTACTTGCCTCAAAATATTGTCACTAAGATTCAGAACCAGAGTCCCATATGCTTTGAGCTCCATGTCTTCTCTTTCTTGTGCTGATATGGTGGTTGGCAGTGTTGATGGGTCCAAAAGGGCCTTGTGTGCTCTTTGCTGTCTAAGAATGGTTTGATTTTGGCCTTCCATAGGCCAAAATCACCCTTCCTATCAAACTTCTCGATCTCATACCTTGCAACAACCATTTTTTATTTGAACGAGTATAGACTCTTGATTTCTTCAAAATCTTGAAGCTCCAAGAAAGTTGACCTTGATGATCTTTAAGCGCTTTGATACTAATAATTGTTGGGCTGATGATCCTTCACAAGTCCCAAACACTCAAGATCAACGTTGAAGAGATGAAGAAATGGCTTAGATCAATTCTGCCAAATCCCCGATACTCGAAACTCGATGCTCGACTTCTTGCTACTCGATCTTCAATCAGAATTTCCTTCTCGTATGACTAGTCTCTGTTAAATCTTCGATGCAACTCATGACAACAGAGTTAATACTCGATCGTACTTGATAGTTCTTGAACAATACTCGATGCGACTCGAAGGTAAAAACGATGTACTCGACGCTACTTGATAGCGAAGAATCGATGCACGATTGACTCGATAATCTGATTACTCGATGCGATTTGAAATGTAAACGATTGGTGCATGATTTGCAGTAAAGAATTACTTGATTGAACAAGAAAGATAAGGGAAGAAGAAATAGACACAATGTTTACGTGGTTCGGCAAGGTTGCCTACGTCCACGGGAAGATCTGAACTTTTTTTACTTAATGGAGATTGCTTACATATTTTGATGTTTGCAGAAAACTAAGAAGATGATGATAAGTCTGTAATTCGAATTTGAAATAAGTGATATTTATAAAGATATACCAACTAATCGTTACAAATGTTAGTTATAAACAAACAGAAATCGGAGGTATTTGAGTCAAAGCTTCTTCATAATTAACTTTTTTAATTTGTGGCAAATGAATTTGTTTATTTTTGTTTCATACATCTTTCAACACTTTTCACGTTTAGTGTCAGTTTTATTTTGGCTGTATTTATTGTGTTGGAGTTTCAAGAATTTAATTTTGAGATCTTAGAGTTTTATTTCTCCAATGTTTGTAATACCGAAAAGGAGTAAATTTATAATATGATGATGATGTGTTGGTTGAGAACTTTGCTTGAAAACAAGTTTTGTGGTTTATTGGTAAAATATGATTATATTGTCAATTACAATTGCACTTTGCCCATTAACCCCATAGGTGATCACTTAAAAAACCTATTAAGTTTTCTAGATTGCTTGCTTTTAATCGGATTTGGTTTATTGAAATTAAGTCTTTCCATGAGAACTTTGGTTGGAAACAAGTTTTATGGTTTATTGGTAAAATATGATTATATTGCTAATTTCAATTGCATCTTGCCCATTAACCTCATATCGGTGATTACTCAAAAGCATCAATAAACACCCAAAATACTTTTTCATTTCTATTCATGTTTCTATGAGCATTCTTAACAACTTAATTTGAGCCAATTTAATTAATTAAGCTTATATTTTTAAGTCCAGTGTCAACGATTTATATAAAAACTCAAACAAATCATAATAATAAAAAAATTAGTTCATTGCTCAAGTGTCGATGTCCCTTTTAAAACAATTTATATTTTATTCATTGTCTATAAAATATATGATATTTTAGTTTTATTAACCACAAACCAATAAACTAACCTCCAAGATTTTCTTTGTAACTTAAACATGTATGTAGAAAAATACGGATGGATCATGTTTAAGTGATAACCTAAATGGTCTGTAGTAGATGGATAAGGCTGAGTACCTTATCCTAGTGACACTACGAGTATGACCCGCTTTGTAGGTGTTACAATTGTTGTAAAATGCTACAAATGATCTGATCTTGATCATTCATGTATAGACATGCGAGCGGGGATATTCTATACAAAGGACTTTGTATAAGACCGAACCACGAAATGTTTAATCTCGTTATATAACGTCGCTCATAATAGAGACTTACATTTCACCAGGATGACCATAGGTAACATGACCTGAATCCTGAGTGAGTTGTGAACTTCTTCCTATTAGGGAGGCCTTTGATTTGTATGGGTGAGTGTGACCAGATCACCGACTCAACAAACCTACCATTTTGGGGATTCATCTGAATGGGGAGCTGGGAACACAGCTATACAAGATAGAATCACTAATTCCCTAAGACAAGGGTAAGTAGATAAATTGCTTCTTTAAGGGCAGATTCCGGGTCTTGAACAATGTGGCGCCACACCCTCTCCTGGCCTGTAGGGGTTTAGTCATAGTTTGATTAAGCCTTAAGCGAGAGATTTGTTGTTTTATTGCTCCCGCTTCCTCACGCCTACGCCTGGAACTCCTCTTTACCGCGCATTTCTTAGGCTTTCTTTCGGTGGAGAAAGAGAGAGATGAGGAGTCAAGTGATCCCAGTCATTAGTCCTATGATCCTAGTTCCCTCTTTGCTATCTGCTCAGCTCACTCTTTGTTGACGGCTACTCTTGGCCGCTTCCCCTGTCGTCGTCATCTCGTTCTTGACAGATCCGATCGGGTGTTCATAATCTGGAGTAAAAGGATTCGAACCTTTGCATGCCGGTACCAAAAACTAGGCCCCTTGACCTAGAAATGGATCCAACCTGACTCCCTAAAGGCGGATTAAGACTAAGGCATGTGCTTTCTGGAATCCAAATCAAATCCTTGATTTGGCCAGGAAAGACTGCACTGCTTTGGGCCCAGGAAGCGAAGGAGGCACTTTCTTCGCCTGCCCCTTTCTATTCAAATTAGAAGTCGTTTGTACAGACAGACTTTTGGGGTGCTAAGATCCAAAGTCGAGCCATCTCCGCACTTCGTCATGGGATGAGGGGCAACTAGAATCCCGACGCTCCTCCTCTTGAACTACAAAGCAGCTCTCGCTCTTACATGCTTCGATTGGCTAAAGCAGGCACCAAGAGCTAAGAAGGGGGCGGAGATGAAAGGAGTCTCTAAAGCGGGGAAGATTAGTTTCTGGTGGAAAACAAAGCTATTGATCCAGTTGAGACAGCTCAACATGCTAATTCTAGCATCTTTTCATAGGCCTCCCCTTTCCTTTGACCAACGGGTCCTCGAACCAACCTGTCCTCCCTTTCTATTCCTCATTCAAGCTTGTTATCCAAAAGTCGGTCGAATCGGGCGGCGGGCCCCCGCCCCGGAACGTCGAATGAAATAGGTGGCCGCAGCTGGTGGAACTGCTGCTTTCGCTCGGTGAATAAGAATCAATCCTCAAATTGTTCTTTGGATAAACGACTGGATTTAGCTAGGGTTCAATCCGTCCCCTTCCAGACGGGGGTCATTTCCGAGGAGTAATTAGAAAAGTTCTTTATAGGGGGGAGCTTTCGATCAAGATGTTCTCGCCTCCCCTGTTCGGGCTCTCTTATAATGAATCGGCGGATTTCCTTAGAAAATCCGTCTAAGTCAAGCCCATCTAAGCCAGCCTTAGCCAGTGATCTATACACAGTCGATCCATACATCTCGGCGAGACGAGACGGGGAGTTTGAAGACACTAATCTACCCCGATCCCTATAGAGCGAAAGAGCTGCCTGGTGATCCCTAGGTTGCAGCACGTCCGGTCGTTAACTCCTCGCGCCAGAATAGAATGTGGCCGAACAGCTTAGCAAAGTCTTTGATAAAGGATGGTGTACTTTTTCCAACATAAAGTAGTCTAATTACCGATACGAATACATTCGCTGATGCAATAGTTCTACGACATTCATGATCAGAATCGACTCCTGCCTCGCCGCATGGACTTTCCTCTGGGCTCTGGAATGGAAGAATTGTGCCAGTTCCGATCGAAGGAATAGGGGGAGCTATTGTTCATTAGAAGGATCAATGGTACTTAAGACATTAGATGTAACTATAGGGGAAAAATGGTCATTTGGCCTAATTGTACTTACGAGCAATTTGTGAAGGGTCATCATATTATTGATTGGTTATATCCAATTAGGGATGACAATGGAGGCGGGACGAGGCGGGGATGCACTCCTGTTCCCTTCCTCGTCTCCGCTCCATTCTCCGTTTTGGAGAGTGGGGGAATCTCCGTTCGAGGATTTGGGTCCCTGAGGGTAAAAATCCTCGTTTTTTATTTTATTATTTAAAATTAACTAAATTTAATATTTATATTGAAATTGTAAATTTTATATAAGAAATTAGTATTATTGTTACTTATAGTTGTTTAAATTAAACATTACATATTTTCTTTTATTATAAATTAATAAAAATTAAATTTATTATATTAGATTTTTAAAATTAAAAAAGAAAAAAAAAACTGAAACAGTATGTTTCAGTAATATATTATTATTATTATTATTATTATTATTAGATAGATATATATATTAATAAATAAAAAAATCGGGGCGTGGATGGGATTGGGTTTAGGGTCAGGGACAAGGCGAGGATCCCCGCCCCGTCTCCGACTAGGGACCCAACTTAAATCTCCGGTTTGACTTCCTGGACACAGAAATATATCTGTAGTACAAAGAGTGCAACTGTCGGTCTTTAGTGAAGTGTCTGACAGTTAACGGATGGTGAATAATGTAATTAAAGAGTTTAATTAATTATTCATCTATCACAACAAGACTTTTGGGCTTTAATGTCGGTTGGAAAAAGTGAAACCATATGTATAATGTCAGTTTTGTTTATTTTAAAAAAGTAGATCTTTAATGTCGGTTTTAAACCAACATTAAAGATCCGTTTAATTTTTCCTTACACTTTCTATTCCCTTCTTCACCCCCCCCCCCCCCAATTTTTTTCATTTCCCTCTTCACTGTCCTCCTATTTTCTTTTTCCTCACGTTCTTACACTTTCACTCACCCACAACGTACACGAAACCCACAAATGTCCTCTCATCCTCTCTCTCTGTCGTCGTCTCCTTCCCCGACCACCACCGATTTGTCTAGTTCAACAATTTTCAAACCAGCGACGTCTCCATTTTCATCCATTCCCTCATCTTCTTTGCCCTAATTGCCCTCTTCACCTTCATCATTCAACTTCACATTTACATCTAATGCAATCGAACTCAATCCGTCCACCTCCAGCACTGCTAACATCGTAAGGTAGGTTTTTTTTTGTTGTCTTTCTTGTTGAGGCGGTGTATTCATTTCAATCATGTAGATCATGAGATTTTTCCTAAAACTGTAGAAGAATGAGTAAGCTAGAAGAGAGTGCTGTTGAATCGATTGGAGCTCAAGAAGTTAAATTTTTTTTATCAATTTCACAAGTCATCTCGAAATTCTGTAAAAACAGAGGTTATTGAGTTGTTGAAGCTAATTTGGAGCTCTTGAGTGGTTTTTAAAGCTTCAAAACTTGAGGTTGAGGTTAATTTGAAGTAATATATGTGAAAACTGAAAACTGAAATGAAATTGCTAAAATTTGAAGAAATTAAAGCTAGTATTATTGTTGGATAGCAATCGGAAATTTAGGGAAAAATAGATGTTGTAGCCAGCTGGAGGTTGAAGAAGACTCGTGTCAGTGGCCTGCTCATGTGCCCACCATATGAATAATTAGATTACCAGAGACAAAGATAAGTTTTGGTTTCCTAGAGGTGGTACACAGGTTTCTTGAAATTTATGATTTTGATGTGCCAGACTTTGTTTGGTTAAAATATTTGTCTGGTTAAGCTTTGTTTTTAAGCATATTTACTTTAGGTTCATTGTATGACTATTGTGTTGATTTTTAATCTTTAACTTTGTCATTTTTAGATGGCATCTTGCTACTTGAGGTTAACCAAATGCTCAAGGCTAGTGGATACTTTTCATGGGCAGCACAATCAGTTTATAAGCATGAAGAAGTTTTTGAGGAACAATGGGAAGGTAACTATTAATTTTCTTAAGATCACATGCTGATGATGTGTTGTAGCCTATGAAGTTTGGTCTGGATTAGCAATTCTTAGTTAGCGGTTTTAAATTTTGCACTCTACATTCATCTCTATTTATGCTCTTAGTAATATAAAACCATTCTCTTGAAAGCTCTTTTTGTCCTCTTCAAGCTTAGTTGTTTATGATTTCCATTGAGTGGTTTATGGTAGTGGAACCTCTTAGGCATCCTTTGGTAGTTTATATTTATGCATTATTTCTTGAGTTGTTGTAATTTTGAGCACTAGTCTAAGATCTATTCAATATTTTTTTTAAAAAGATCTTTACATATCATCTTTATCCAATTCAAATGTGGATGATTTATGATATGTTTCTATCTGTTAGGTATTTTGTTCATTATTAGCTTTTCTTGAAATATTTATAGAAAGAGTCTAATTCTAAGGACACGAGTCTCGAAATATATCTTGAAATTATCTTTAGAATTATCGTTTCTTCTTTGATAGATGGTTGTTAAGAGTTCTCTAAATTAGCGAAACTTATATATATATATATATATATATATTTGCACACTCTCATATGACATCGCTCGCACCAATACATGGAGGTTATGGATAGAGGGCATAACAAATTCATCCATAGAATAGAGAAAAGAATAGCAAGTTTTGCATTCATTCCTTTTGGTAAGTTTGTATAAATATAGTTTCCATACTTCATGTAATTTCTTTTAATATGATTTATTTATTTTTAAAATTATTCTTGATTTTATATACTTAAGCAAGCATGTCTTCTTTGCAGATTTTTTTGGGATAGTAATGACATTCCAAAGTAAACAACCAACTCTCTCAATCTTTAGTTATTTTTTTTATTTGTTGAAAGTTAAGTTGTATATACAAAAGCAATTAAGATTTTATTTTGGAAATTTTTTGATACGTAAATAGACAACTACTATTATTCGTACTTTGTGAGCAAGACTTAGATTTAAATTTTTTTGTTTGTTGAGATCTTAATATATAAAAACAATTCTTGTTTGTGGATAAATTATTATAATGTCGTTTTTAACTTTTTGACCGACATTAAAAATGGATTCAATAACGGAATTTATAAAAAAAAGGGACAATAATTGAAAAAAAGAGGCATGGATTCTGGGCTTTAATGTCGGTTGACAACCGATATTAAAGATAGTGTTATAAAAGGTCTTTAATGTTGGTTGTCTTTAATGTCGGTTTTAAACTGACATTGAAGAGGGTGAACAATGTTGGTTTAAAACCGACATTAAAGTCTTGGTTTAAAACCGACATTAAAGTCCAGAATTCTTGTAGTGTACTGTTGAAGCTTCAAGTTACAGGTCCATGAGGTCCCCTTGGTAGCTTAATAGGATTAATTGTGATATAATTGTCATAATATATTTGATACGTTATAGCTTAATGGGAGGAAATAAATATTTGAATGAGATTCAAATATAGTTTCTATAAATTGGATTCATAGTTGTTAAATCTAATATAAATATGAATTATATTAAATGTCATATAAAAGAGAAAAGAAAGTATAGTTTATATTGTATGTGATACAATATTAAAACTATAGGTTATATGTTATATTTGATATAACATATAATTTAATATATATATAATATAATAATTTAGTTATCATATTTATATTTATATTATTATTGTTATTATTTTAATAATAAAGAAGGGCGTTACAACTCCCTTCCTCTTCTTTTCTCTCCACCTACGTAAGTGAGTGGTGGTTATTTTTGGCAAGTAGAAAAGATTTTTTTTTCTTTTTCTTCTCGCTAAGGTTGTTGGACGATTTTGATAGTAAGAAAAAACAACAGAAGAGTTCTGTGTTTTTGTGTTGTTTGAGAAAATTCTCAATTCTTCCTCCCCAAAAAATTCCCTCATATCTAAAATAGCTAGAGCCCACCACTCTTGGGTTCTCACCCTGAGAATACCAAGAAAACATTTGTGGTAGTATTCGTTCTTGTTCAAGGTTAATCTTAAAGAAAGTCTTCAAGG
Source organism: Benincasa hispida (assembly GCF_027475165.1). Lineage (NCBI taxonomy): Eukaryota > Viridiplantae > Streptophyta > Magnoliopsida > Cucurbitales > Cucurbitaceae > Benincasa > Benincasa hispida. The sequence continues at coordinate 63,774,070 of NC_143480.1, read as the reverse complement.
AGTTCGTGAACGGTTCGAGGGAAAAACATGAAGAAAGGTCTTCAAAGGTGAGGTTTTCTGAAACCTTTTCTTTAGAATGTTGTAATTTATAATTAAATGTATATCTTGTTTATTGTTTACTATAAACTTTGTATTCAATGAAAATGAAATTTGGTTGATCCACTTCCGCTCAAAGTTTTCTCCCCAAAGAGTTCCTTTAGATGCATACCAAAGTTCTTAACGGTTGGAGTAACAAATCATTTGACAAGTTGCTAGAATTGTTAAAAGTAGTGTTTTGAACTGCCACCACTATGTCTACTTCCTTTTATGAAGCAAAGAGAAAATCGAGTGACTTAGGGCTAGGTTATGAGTCCATTCATGCATGCAAACACGATTATTATTGTATTGGAATGAATTTGCAGATTGGCAACAATGCCCAATTTGTGGTGAGTCTCTTTATAAAGTTAACGATGACAAGCGTAAAAAAATCCCACATAAGGTTTTACGTCATTTTTCGTTGGTAGTTAAAGCATTGTTTGTATCGAAAGAAGGTGCTTCTAACATGAGTTGACATGAAGAGAAATGAGTTCAAATGAATGATGTGTTACAACATCCAACAGATGTAGAGGAATGGCAACATTTTGATCACGAATTTCCTCATTTAGTTTTTGACCCCTGAAACGTTCGTTTAGGATTAGCTTTAGATGCTTTTAATCCGTTTGGAAATACAAGTATTTTATATAGTAGAGGCCTATGGTGATAACCCCTTAGAATTTGTAAAGAATCGAATTCGTTGTAGAAGCATGTGATCGCTTTGCTTCAATAGAACTCATGAAATTCAAGTTACAAAAAACTAAGATGCAATAAGTTAAACATGCTTTCTGTAGGTTATTAGGAAGAAGAACAAGTTACCTTTGAAGATCTCTTCTTCAAGAAAACTTCTTATAGTCTTCAAAAGAAACACAACACGAGCAACACCACCAAAAAGTCTTGTCTGCTATCTTCTTGGACAAGGATGGTTTGTGGGAATCCCCTTGAAAGAGAAGGGAATTGTTGAATGCTTTTGGCACAAAACATTTCTCTGTAAAATTTGAGAGAAAGCTTTTTGGGATAGAGAGCTTTTTTCTTTTCTGTATCTTTTGTTCACAATTGATGATATGATATCATGATCTCAAACAAGCATAAAGAAATACGTGAGAGGAATTGTAACTCCTTTAACCCATTCACCACTCTCCTACAATTGTAAGGAAGTTATTTAATTTAATTAAATTAAATTAAATCAAATATGAATTTATTAAATTCAATTTAATTAATTCATTTATTAAATATCATATATTTAATTTAACGTAGATATGAATCATATTCTAATGTACATATTCTCTAATGACCTATAGTTTTAATATGAATCTCATTTGTATTAATTTTAACATATAGATTTAATATGAACCAATTCATATTAATTTAATATTTGAATCTTATTTAAATATTAATACTCTCATATTCTATATTTTAAATTTGGATCTAATTAAAAAAAATAACTTTGTATTTTAATGAATCTATATACATTATATAAATTGGATCATATACAATGAACATATAGTAGAGGGACCTAATGGACCTACAGTTAGAACCTCCAATGATATGAAATTAATTAATTAAACTCATTATAAATTAATCAGCATTCATTAACTATGAGACACTTCACTAAAGTCTCATAGTTGCACTCTTATAAACTGTAGAATATTACTGTGTCCATTGATTTAACCATTTCACGTAAGTCAATCCTTCATAAGTTGTTCGTAACTATATCTTGGTCAAATTACCATTTTACCACTTTAGTTACTCTTGATTCTTAAGTACCACTGATACTCTAATGAACAATCTGTTTATGATCCAACCATAAACAAAATCCATCTCGGGCCAATGAGAGGGTGAGGTCATTGTTATAGTCCTAACGTTAGCACCTAAGGGAACAACCTATCTACTTACCTTAAAGGCGGGACGAAGTGAATTCCATCTCTTGTAGCTATGTTCCCAACTCCCTACTTGGTATCGACCCCAAAATGGTAGACATATTTACTCGGTGATTAAGGTCACTCTCATCCATACAAATCAAAGGACGACCTTCATGAGCATGAATTTATAACTCATTAAGGATTAAGATCGACTTACATATGGCCATCATTTGAAATATTAATCTCCTCAATTAAGGGTGTTGCAAAGAAAGATTATATATTTTGTAGTCCAGTCTTATTCAAACTCATTATATAGGTTACGTCCACTAACATGTCTACACAAAACAATTTGGATCAAATCGTTTGTAACACTTACAACATCTGTAACATTTACAAAGTGAGTCGTATCCACAATGTTACTAAGATAAGGCACCCAACCTTACCTATATACTATAGACCTTTTAGGTTATTATTTGGACATGATCCACTTGTATGTCAACCACATACTGTTCAAGTTACATTAAATAACCTTAGATCTTAGTTTATTGGATTTGAGTCATGCTAGAAAATAAATAACACTTTATTTATTATAATAAATAATATTTTATTTATTTAAATTTTTTTTTATATTTTACAGACCACGAGATTAAAGCATAAACCCCAGCAATATGCCACATTGGAAATGCATGAAGGTGACAAACTTCTTAATGTCTTTGCTCATACTTGGTCCAAAATCTCTTGAAAAAGAAATTGATGTTTACATACAGCCGTTGATTAAAGAGTTGAATGATTTATGGAATATTGGTGTGTGAACTTATGATTGTGTTACTATTGAGTTCTTTCAACTACACGCGACCTTATTATGGGCTATTAATGGCTTTTCTCCATACAACGACTTATCTAGGTGGAGTACAAAAGGTTATCAAGCATGTCCTATTTGCAAAGAAGATAAATCATCGTTTGGAATAAAAGGAAAAATTTCGTGCATGAGACTTCGACTTTATCTTCCAAAGAGTCACAGTTGGTGTAGATGTAGGCAACACGATGGAAAGGTTGAACATAGACCTCCTCCAATCATAATAAATGGAGAGAGATCTTACAATAGGTAAATATGTTGAACTTTCCTGTGTTTAGAAAATATCTATGGAAGTGAGATAAGAAAAGAAAACAAAGTGAAAATTGGACTAAGAAAAGTATTTTTTTTCCCATCTTCCATATTGGCACAGACTCTTGTTACGAAATAAATTGGATGTAATGCATATTAACAAAAATATTTGTGACAACTGGGTAGGCACATTTTTAAATATTGAGGAAAAACAAATGATATAACAAATGCTCGATTAGACCTACAAGATTTGAAGATATGAAAAGACTTACACTTGCAACATGTTGGTAACAAATTTGTAAATCCATACGCAACATATACATTAACTAATAATGAACAGATTGAGTTTTGTAAGTTTTTGAAATCAGTGAAACTTCTTGATGGATTCATCTCTAATATATCACGATATGTGAATGAGAAAGATGGAAAAATATCAGGGCTGAAAACCCATGACGACCATGTTTTGCTTCATGGACTTCTCCCTATTAGTATTCGAGCATACTTACCAAAGAACGTGTCTACTACTATTGTTGAATTGTGTGCATTTCTTTTGTAATATATGTGCAAAAACAATACGTGTAAGTGATTTGAACCGATTAGAAGCAAAAATCAAAGTCATACTTTGTAAGTTGGAGAAAATATTTACATCAACCTTCTTTGATGTAATAGTATACCTTGTTGTTCATTTACCATATGAAATCAAAGTGGTGAGGTCGGTTTGTTACAGTTGAATATATCCTATTGAAATAATTTTACAAACATTAAAGCAATATGTACGAAACAAAGCACTTCATGAGGGGTTTATAGCGGAAGCATATGTAATGAATGACTCATGGAACTTTTGTTCGAAATATCTAGGTGGGATTAAAATAAGATTCAATAGAGATAAAAAAAAATGATGTAGCATTTTCAATTATGAGATATGTGGTGAATTTGAATTGTTTGGGTAGAGGGTAAGACCATTAGGAGATCAACTCTTAGGGCATTATGGCAGAGGAAAAGCGTATTATACATTGATATATTCTCAAGAATTGTAAAGAAATAAAAGCTTATCGCTAGTATATTTCGAACATTGTAATGATCAATTCTAAGATACAACTTTTTAATTATCGTAAGCACATTGGTTTATTAATTTGTTCTTTGGGATTGTTATATACAAATTTGTTAAATTTACCTTTATTTTTTTTGTATACTCAGATTTGTCAAAGTAATCAGTTAATAATTTTATCGAATGACAAATGCAAAACTCATTCAAAGAATACAAAGGAGATTTGCATAAACAGTACAAGAGTTATGTTAACTCTGAACAAGCACGTGTCAACTCGCCTAGCCGCTTAAAAATGTAATAGAAAGTCGGCATTTTTTGTGTGATCGGTTTGAGAGTGAAGAATTTTAGGCTATAATAATTACATATGTGCGATAAAACTATCATTTACTATTATGAAATATCTCTCTAAATATATATATTTTTAATATATGAAACTTTGGAGACCAATAAGAAGAATCGAGAGGCTTTGCCATTCGATCATGTAAGCGGGTCAAAGACGTTTATGTGCATTCAATCTGAGTTATTGATAAAACAAGGCCAACCAATGGGACATATTGACCTGTTCAAAAAAATGCACTCTAAAAGTGAGAAGTTTATTGAATCAGGTTGCCGAGGATGCATATGTAATAGACTTTTTTTTTTCATTTTTTTAAAGTAGTTTAGTCATTTGTATTTACACAACTTAATTATATGTGCATAACAAAATGTTAGAATTACAAAAAAAAAAGACCCACTCTAGAAGGGTCCCAACTATTAACAGGGGACAAAATATGTGATATGGTTTTGGTTAGATGACTCGACCACATAAAAGACTTGGTTGGGACTCCAAACCTAAGTTAAGGAGAGGTAGCAATTAATCAAGTATATCTACCGTAGAAATGCAATGTAAGTATGGTATGAAAGTGAAGGAACTAAAAGCTAATTTTGAAGAATCTCAATCAAAAGTTGAAAGAACTTGAAGATTCTAAAAAATCAAATGAAAGAGGATCATGCGAGACAGATGGAAGAAATGAAAAAGAACGATCAAACAAATGGTGCAATCACACAGAAAAGAACCCTTAAATTAGGTATCTAGTTGTAGTAAACTTTGTACGATATTAGCCAATATATTGCTATCCTTCAGTTATGATAGCAAAGTAGTTAAGTCTTACTATTAGTTGTAAAAAAAAATGAATTGTTGGCTATCTTATGGTTATGGTAGCCTTAAGTATAAATTTGTGGTTTTATGTATGTTTGTGGAGGGGTGGGAGTGAAATCATATGCATTTAGCATTATTGCTTGGTTACTAGAATTGTTTTTAGGATTCCTTAAAGTGGATTGAATTGTAATTAAGTGTAAGTTTGTGGTTTTGTGTGTGTTTTTGGGTGGGTATGAAATCATATAGATTTGGCATTATTGTTTGCTTACTATGAATTTTTTTTAATGATTCGTTAAAGTGGCTTGAATATTGTAACTAAGTCTAAGTTTTTTTTGTTAATAGAATTGTTTTAGGATTCGTAAGTTACTTTAATATCTCAATTTAATTAAATTGTAAGTAAATTTGATGCTCTGGAGGTGCATTTTAGAGTCACGAGCACACGACATGTCAACACGCTTCTCCTACGTTACTGAAGTTTTATTTTTGTGGGCCACTATATATATGTAAACATTATTCTCTAGTGCACTTCTATTTTTTATATAATAAATAATATTATTGACGATTTTGGTTGATTTGAATGTATGTGAAAACTTTTGATTTACTCAATTATTGGGGATTTGGATTCTAAATTTTAGGTTATAAAGACAACATTAAAAATAACTAAAAGTAATAATGGAAAATTCAAAAGAAAAATAAAAAAGTAATCATCCCCCTACAATATCTTCGGGAGACAGGATAGCTCTCGATGGTTCAATCTGTCATCAGGAAATCATTCAGGAAACTTTAGGTTGGGCTTCATACACAAAGTACTCCCGACAGTGCTCCAACCCATTATCAGATGTATAACGAATAATGCGGTGTTGAAGCCGTTGGAGGAGAGTTACTCCCGACGCTCTCTATATGTCGTTGGGAGTTAGTCATAACTTCCAACATGTGGCTTTAGGTATCGGGAGTAAGTCTCTCAACGAGGATTTCTCGACTATTGTAATAACAACATGAACAACATCGAAAGAACATCTCTAGATGTGTTTTTCGTTATTTCCCGACAATTTGAGGCGTTGGAAAAATATTTTTTTCTTGTAGTGTCTGAAGGCAATTATTCGGTCTACACCATGCTGGAAACAGACTACAATGAGTGTCTCAACAGGATACAATGACTAACTCCGGTAGAACTGCAATCTCAAACTATTCGAATCTGGCAAAACTCTTGGATATTTGTTCACAACTCAACTCAAAATGAAAGGAGAGCAAGAAAGGAGAGAACTGTTCAATTTGGAATGGGATGATACAAATGAAGAAACAAGTTGTAATTTATAGGCTAGCAACATAGTAACTCTCCGAAATGCAAAATAAAATCAAATATATGCAAAATGAAAATATTTGCAAATTTAACTCAATTGAGTTGTACTTAATAAAAGTCAAACATAACTCATTCAATTGAGTTGTTAAATTTGTACATGAAACATCATCTTAATTTGAAGTTTCAATCCAATTTAAAAGTTGCTAAATGATGAATTTAATCTACCCAATTAAATCCATTTAATGTTTCAAACATTCACCAAAGTTTCATTTTGTTTCATTATAAATATCCAATATGGGTATCTGTATAAATTTAGGGATCAGAAATGTGGAATAAAAGGAAAAAAATGCTAACTTTTTAATTATGAATATCGATATAAATACAGTTTCTTGATATTGAATAGATATGGATATGAGTATAAATCTATTGAGAAATGGTAAATAATGAAAAGTTATTCAATAAAATGGTATAGGTCCAGCTAATGATTAATGAGAATGAGATTGATAATCTTTTTAAGTATAATAGGATTATATGATATGATAACATTTTCTAAAGTACGAACTATCGTTGGTTACTTGATTTCCATTACAAAAGTGTAATAAACATACAATAAATAGAGATGAGATACGTACCACATTTTTTTTAATTACCGTTGATAGATTAGGTTTATATGTATATAAATTAGCCCAAGGACGAAAGATGTAATTTTACGAAATTTTTTATGCTTTCCATTTTAACTCTAAAAGTTCAAAGTCAAAGCATAAAATTTTCATATTAATCATGGTCACCAATAAATTAATGCCATTGCCAACAAATACAATTTTTTTTAAAAAAGAGGGAGATAGAGAGAGAGAGAGTACAATTAATTAGTAAAATACATATTGATAATATGGTTAATAAACTGAGCTCCTATTAAAACATGACACATGGCTAATATTTTCAATTTTTTTTTCATCCATTAAATTTTTTAATATGATTACTATTATTAATTAATTTTGTGGTGCATATTCATTCACTCTCTCTTACTATGTCATGGGAACATCTCCAAGAGCTTATTACTCAGCATTTTAGGCTCCATTCTGCTCTTGCTTCCCATCTGTATTTAACATTCAAAATTAACCAAATAAGTTTCTTATATCAAATTTTATAATTTCAACCTTAAAATACTATGAATTGGTTTGTTGGTTCTAAA